>NC_056725.1:1882526070-1882531070 GCF_019279795.1 Protopterus annectens | reverse complement strand
GGTTGTGCTTTAACAGGGCACTCAGGTAAGGTACAAAGAACTGCAGCAAATCAATAAGTAACGACACGATTGTAGAGAAAAAACACCTTTATGAAAAAAAGCAAACAGCAAAGCTTTCAGGTGTAACCCTTTCTCAAGCATTGAGAAAGGGTTATACCCAAAAGCTTTGCTGTTTGCTTTTTTTCATAAAGGTGTTTTTTCTCTACAATTGTGTCGTTACACACAGGTAAGGTGCCAGGTCACTCTGTAATTCATAGGTTCACAGATAGATACTAAGCTATTGGCCCAAGGGCCTAAGTAAGCCTAGCCAACAAAGTTCCCTGTCTTACGCCACTCAAGAAAGTTAATTTCCTGTGCCCCTGTTGATCAGAGCCCCAAAAGTGATCCCCGGGGTGTATTTTCTATTTCCCATCCACTCATCAGGTTTTTCTTGAAGAGTGCTAATGAGGAACTTTGCTTGACATAGATGGGTAGTTTGTTCCAGAGTATAGGAAGTCTCTGGGACAGGAATTTATCCTTCCAGCATGTCCTATTTATTGTGGTGACAAGAATTAGGTCCCTAGAGCGTGTAGCTCAGAGAGATTGGGATTTGTTTAGGTGTAGCATGTCCAACAGTTCTGGGTTTGAATACATTTTCCCTACTGTTGAATGACTGTGATGCATGATATGTTTGAGAAAACATCAGACATAGCTACAGCTCAGATGGCTTAGTGGTAACTTGCTGTGGCTGTGGTGTTCTGGCTCCTGTGTTCAAGACTTGCAAGGGCAGAACAGTTCAGCTGTGGTGGAAGGGATAAGGGTATTAATTATGAGAGGTCCCTAGTATATATGTGTACAGATATATACATTTGTGTGTGTGTGTGTGGGGGTGTGTGTGTGTGTGTGTATATATATATATATATATATATATATATATATATATATATATATATATATATATACATATATATATATATATATATATATATATATATATATATATATATATATATATATATATATATATATATATATGAATATAGGTCTATATATTTGTGTTTATATATATATATATATATATATATATATATATATATATATATATATATATATATATATATATATTATGAATACATTTTCCTGACTGTTGAATGTGAAAACATCAAGTATGTCTACATCTCAGATGGCTTAGTGGTCAATTGTTGTGACTATGGTGTGCAGGATCCTGGGTTCAAGACTTGCAAGGGATGATTATTTTTCTGCTGGACAGAACAAAGGCTGTTGGATATAGAGTGATTAAAGCACTTTTTAAGCAGTTGCAAGCGGGTTTGCTTGGGTTTGCATGGCTGTAAGCAATTCTAATGTCTGGTTAAATATACTTACAGACAGCCTTTAAAGTGCTTAGTCTGTGTAGGCATTGCTTAGCACCATGCAAACAGGCTTAATCACACTTACTACTGCTTAAAATTGCTTACTCTCACTTACCCCATGATAATTTCTTTAAAAGGAAAGAAAAAATGGGTGATAGGTAAGGGGTGAAAAAGGAGGCATGCAGAGTGAAAGACAACAGGGAAAGTAGCTAGGGATGTGCAGGATGGGTGTAGGGAAGGTCCATAGCTGTCCATTTCTTCTACAACAACAGCTGTTCATATATACTGAATTTGGAGGTAGATTTGGACACTCAAACCCCTGAGGGGGGGATAAGGACAACAATATTATGTTGTGAAGCCAATTAGACCAGATTACATGTGTTCAGTGGACATGTGTGTAAAATGGACATCTATGTATGGGGTGAAAGTTTTTTGGGGGAACAGATTGCTCTTTTTTTAAGGTAAGAGTGGGATGTTGGAAAAGGATAGTAGGTATATTTGGGGAGGTAGGTTGGGTAGGAAGACAGACAAGATGGGCAAGACAGCATATAGGGGTGGTCATATGACACATATGAGGGGGTAAACACCTCAGATGGGGAGGGGTATTTGGAAAGTGGAAGCCCATGAGCCCCCAAATGGAAACAGTGGGATTGAGGTCCCCACCCATGGGCACTCACCACTGCACCTTCACAGCCCCGAAGTTGACTGTGTTGGGGGCTGAGCAGGAGGGGCAGACTGACCATCTAATTGCACCACATGGCCATCAAGCTGGTGTAGCAGATCTCCAAACTCCTTTTGGAGCTCTCTACATACCAAATCCCAGACCTGGCTTCATGTGACAGGATCCTGTCCACTCCCACTCCCGGGGGGGACAAGCCCCATCCCCCGAGGTGGTTCCACCTGAGAGTGGTGCAGGACCAGCGGACAAGGAGATCCTGGGGTGGGTCCCAGATGTACTGTGGCCCAGTGCCACTGGTAGAGGTGGGTCCGTTGGCATCAGCTTTCCCAAATGTGCTATGGTGTTACAGTTTTAGAACATATGTGAGAATAGTAATAGTCAACACAATCCAGGATTAGTTATAACAGCATGCATAGATATTCCCATTAACCCAAAACAACAGATTTGGAACAGTTGCATAGCAAACAGAACACATGCATATATGGAACCACAGTGGCCATTACAATGGCATGCAGGTTACATTGATAGCAACAGGCCACCAATGATAGTATTTCAACATGGAAGATTAATAGAAACACATTTCAATATTTGTTGAACAATAGGACATATGCCCCAACAGAGGGTTTGGTCTAAGCATACCCATTGATTTGTGTGTTTTGATTATTGTTGCAGTTATGGTGGTGGGGGAGAGATGTCAGTTATCAACTTGTATATCCTTGCAGTACTCACAACTTTAATGATCATTGCTCTAATCATTACTCTACAGGTATTATTACAATACCCTATGGCCTTGGTTTGGGCAGTGGTATACTTGTACACAGTGTATATGTCAACTGTCTTATAGCTAAATTCTACTTCTTTTACCTAGTAGACCTACAGAGGGAATGCTTGTTAACACTACCTGACTGTTTCTACAGATATTCCCAGATTCCTAGTTAAAATTATGCACATACCTCTCAATCTCTTCATGCACAAATTCTGAACAAAGCTTGACAACATGGGGGTACAAACAGAGAAATATTTTGAATATTGCTCTTATAAACTAAGAGAGTTGTTAGAGTAACAGGATTTGTTTTAATATGCAATTTCTGAAGAATTAGAAGTCTGAAACTCAGATGTGTCATTATTTAGTGACTACAATTCTGAGATCATCCCAGTGATTTGCCAGGTAGAAAGAGGAACAGGCCAAAAATATGGTTCAATTACAATGGACATTCTGTGAAAATCTGTACAGTTGAGAGGTATGCATACATCTTACTACCACTCCCAGGGTTCGAACCATGGCTGTGTGTGCTAAAAATATAACAGTGTTTCATCAGAGTGAGCTATTTAGAAACTGTTGTTTTCTCCTTCAGTGTTTTCTATCTAAGTCTCTCCTGGTTGTACAATCAGACCTTGTACTTAACAACAGTCTTATACAGACATTCCTAGACATATTTTTTATGTAGCACAGTGTGGGTAACAGTGGTTAACACAACATTACTATTCAAAGACTGCAACACTAAATGCCATATAATACCAGAGTAAACACAACCAGTCCAGGATTTAGAACTTTATTGCCAGGCAGTTACGGTTTTATTGAAATATCACCTATATGGGACTATTGCTGTCATATTGTCTGGTTTATTCAGTACAACCATTATACAGTTTTTTATACTGCCAGGTGACTTTCTACTACTTTATATTTATTTGGTATGACTACTACAAGCAGAATTGTTACTCACCAGCCTCGCGATGCAGCCTTTGCAACCTACTGGCAAGGGCTTCCTGATTCACAGCCCATTCAGCTGCAGCTGTAAAGGGAATAGAAAAATATTTAGCCATACCTATCCATCATATACACAGGCTGGACTTTGGTAAACAGTTATTGATATGAATACTTACACACTGCTGGGACATCACCCCTCTGCCTTGCTTCTTGGACCCACTCATCCAAGAGCTCCCTCTTCCTCCGCTTCAAGTCAGCATAGTGGTGCCGGACCTGCTTATCAGTTAGAGGGATACCAGTGGCACTGGTGAGATCATGGATTAGACTGTCCCAGGCTTCCGCTTTATATTGGGAGCCCTGGCACTGGTCCAGCAGCAGTCTCTCATCATGGTTATTTACCAGGAGTCCTACCATGACCTTGGACTCCTGTATGCCCCAGCGCTGCGCCTGGAAGTGCATGCCCTCACCAACACCTGCCATACTGCCTACAGTCAGAAGCTGCAACTTATGAGCTATATTTCTGCCTTCGGGATTTAAATACAGCTGATTTCCTGCCCTATGCTGTGATAGGATAGTTTTGAATATGCTGAGCTAAGCTAAACTACGGGAAAACCTGCTTAGCTAAGGTTGGCAGTGCTTATAGGCACAGGTTCAGCATTGTTTACCAATGGGCAAATCCACTTAGCTGGGCTACTCATTGCTTAGCAGTCATATTTACATAATGCTTACACCTGGTAAGCAGAGCTGTGCAATGCTTAGCATTGCTTATTTTTTATTTTATAGACTATCTTCTGCATGGGATTGATTCATCATTAATTACATACTATACATTTGTTTTCTGTCCCTGACATCCCCCAGTGTGCTTTCATTACATTTATGCATGTGTAACTATACTGTATGGGGCACTTGTGTTTATATGGGGGTTTCACAACTTTATTAAACTGACACCTCACATGTGGACCTACTGCAGTACTCTGGTTAACAAATATATGTTATTTAGTAGCTAATTATAAAAAAATGTTTATGTACTGCTTTCACATGTAAAATGAAAATTGGTTACAGTGGTGATCAAACCGAGAATTGCTGCTTACAAACTGTACACTCTAACCACTACACTATTGCAGTACTGCTTATGTAGAATGTCTCTTGCTATTTAACTTTTTGTGCTGTTTAAGCTGGACTAAGTGTGGCTAAACAATGGGCAAACCCACACAACTATGTTTAAACTTTATTGCATATATAAAAAAAATGTATCTGTTGTGTT
>NC_056725.1:1882061070-1882161070 GCF_019279795.1 Protopterus annectens | reverse complement strand
CAGACACAGTGTGTTGAGATGATGGCCACCCAGCCAAACAGGTAGCATGTGCTAAGGTGCACTGAGGTGCTTTGTGTACCATTAGGCAGGATCTGTTTCAAGGGTGTGTTTACGTCTCCTAGACAAATGTCTCCCACAAGCATGTAGTACTAACATCACATAGTAGGTTAACATGTTTACAGTGAATAATCCATCTACTATACTTCCTACAGATGGGCAACATATGCACTGCAGCAAGGTCACACCTTGCCCTGTAGCAGACTTTATCACAAATTATGAATGCATGAGTACACTGACCACCTCCATTGTCCTTGAATCTATGGAGCCATGCACGTATACTGCTGTACTTTGCTGAAATCATATTTCTGTTGTGCTGCCATGCTGTGCTGCTTAACTGTGCCATGTGTCCATAGGTTATCCTGTCAGACTCCTGCAATAGAAACATACACTGGTTTGTGACATACCTGCCATTGTGTAACAATGCTGCCAGTACAACATCATACACATAAGGTCCACAAAAGTATGCTGTCTACTCATGACACATGTCAGCATGCAGTGTATGTTAGTGACCACTACAAGTGGCATGCAAAACAATACTGGATTACACAAGTACATGTCAAGTAATATAGTCACCCTGTGCATCAGACACATAGCTTCATTCCCCCTCCATCGATGAGAAGGATGACAGAGATGTGGCACGAGTATCATCACTTGCACAGGGTGATGTGTGGAGGTGCTGGAGACCTAGGCTGGCCCAAATGGTTGACAACATGTGTTTGAGTCAGGAAGGAGAGTAGGTTAGATGGAGTATGGGGAGGTCCATCGTGTGTCTGTAGGTGACCTGCATGTGACAGTGGTGTGTGAGTGTGTGCGTGTACACAGTCATCCTCAGTGCTAGCCCTACACATGTGTATGTTGGACAGCTGTGGACCATACATGATAGAGCTAACAGTTCACCGTCTCTGGCTCTGAACATCGGAACTGGCTCTGCCAGGAGTTGCTCTAGCACCGCTATGCCCAAGGTCAGATGCAGTGCTAATATCTGACAGTGACTGCTGTCTGCTGGGTCTGTGTCTCCCACCAGACAACCCAGAACCATGTACCCATGGCCTGCCATGTTGTGGTGTGGACAGCACACTTCTCTCTGTAGTGCTGGATATACTGCCACTACAGGAGCATAACTGTGCATGGCCATGTGGGCTCTCAGCAGATGGTGTTGCTGACTTACGTCCATAGGTCTGATGCCCAACTCCAACCACACACTCTATCACAGACAATGTGCAGTCCAAGACAGACACTGTCTCAGTCCACTATCTGTCCACTGTATCAGTGAACCAATTCAGGGTGTTCTCAATACGGTGGAGGTAGTCATGGATATCAGACTGTATGGCATCCATAACCCTAAGCATACATCTGGTGCTCCATTCAGGACATGTCTGTGACTCCATGACATCCCAAAACATGTGCCAAGTGGCCCATGATGTGACACCTGCAACAGGTGGTGGATGGACAGCAGACTTCTTATGAGCTCCCCTGTTAATCTGCCTGTTTGGGACCTCATCAGCTCTCTGGCTATGGCCAGTCTCTACACTCACTAAAGCCATAGCTGCCACACTGGCCTGTTCAATGTTTCCACCCTCTGACTGTCCCATATATGAGGCCTGTGAGGACAGGGTATGTGTGGGCATATGGACACTGTGCAGTGACAATGGGGCAGAAGAGGGAGGTCAACCTCTGGGACAGAATCAGCCCCTGACAGCCTCACCTGGGCCTCACTGTGGCCACCATCATCATCAGAGTCAGAAGAGACACTGACATTAGGTGGTGTGAGGGAGAGACCGCAACCCCACCTCCCCCGGTCACCTGTTGAAACTAAGACAAAAGCAGTACTTTACTACTATGTGTGAAAAATCCACAAAGAATCATAATAATGAGGATCAACAACTGCATTACCACTCTGACATCCTCTCATCTCTGCTTTTATGAACAAGAGACTTCCTCACAACAACATACGCATTTGACTCAAGGCCTTTATAATAAGCATGTCAGGTAAATCACTTGACACTTGGCCAGTACCATGTACCTTTTAGGTATGCAATATGCCACTATACCTAATAAAGCAGCACATAAAACCCAGTACACCTACCTTAATAAATATATACAAATACAGGTTGCAATGCCTAAGGTTTGTACCATCGACCTTTCGATATGTACAAGGCATGTTGGATTAATTGCCTCATGTATACCAGGAGGCTTATTTGCTATGAACTATAACTGCAAAAGTATTTATGCTCATTCAACTACACACCTGTGATTACCCACTCTAGGAAACTTAGGTAACTGTTCGAGACTGGAACATACAAACATTCTACCCTGGTTATACACAACATTACCTGTACATAGGGAATTATTGTGTCTCTTATCCTTAATAGCATATGTATGTTCCATAACAAAACAGTATCAAGCTCACCAGATACAGGACTATGGCCTTGGACAACTCCTGATGGACCTGTATTAATGTGAGGGTGAGGTAATTTCAGTATCACTGCAAGTTACAGCACAACAAGGTAATACCTGCATGTATCTCACATGTACAGTGACTACAGTATTACTTGATGTATTGCTGACATTCTGAGTATGAGTGTACAAATGAGTTAACCCCCCCCCAAAGCACATAGACCTGATACCCATGTATAGGTATGTACAGCCTGACAGAATGACTGCTACAATATTACAATGGTGATCACAGTAAGCTTACCTGCATGCTCCTCTGCTGTGGACACTGTTGCACCCACCTTCATGATGTATGGCATGATGGGTGCCTGGGACCGGTCATGTGTCCCCAGGTTCCCCAGGAATTCCTCAGTGGCTGTGAGTGGTTGTTCTATTGCAGGCCCTCCACTGGTGATGGCATGATCCCTGGCTACATCAGCTGCTCTTCATCGTGCAGCATTCACCATGTCTGTAGTGTGGTGTTGAACCAGCTCATATGTCCTGTCCTGATGTCAGTCTCATTCACATCCCAGACAAGGTCTGCAGCCTGCTGTTCCCTGTTATTCCTCCCCCCTGGATAGGAGGATGTGATGATGATGCCATTGTCCTTGAAGTAGTTCATTCTCCACATCTGCGAAGGGGACCTGCCTTCTGCGATACATTAGTCCTGAAACACTCCAAAAGGGAAACGCATTACAGGAGCAAATACATGGATGTCTACTATGTACAGATACAGCAAGAACAAAATGTGCGGCACTATCCACTGCTTGCTCACACATGTCATACCTCACAGTTTGACAACATACTACATGTGTGGATACAACCAAGATAGTATCATTACTGAGGTAGTTCCCTGTGTGCCATGAGAGATTCTGCTATATGATCATGCACCCAACATTCTGGTCCACTGTGGTGTCTTCTAAGGCCAGCCACCCAATAATATGTCATAAGACCAGTGCCAAACAAATAGTAGTGTGCTATTACGACCACTATATTGGGACAGTCCAATAACACCAGTTTGCCACAATGACAATATACAATGCAACCCTGATATATTGTACGTCCCCTGTATGTGTAAGACAGCAGGGTATTAATGACATATCATTACCACAGGTATAAGACAGGATTACTGCTGTACTGCCTATTCCCCATACCTCTATCCTCCCATCTGCATCCTGTTATACACTAAAAACATTTATATACCTGGTGGAGTGCAGTACTCTTCTGTTGAAATGTGCTACTAGTACTGTTTCACAACGGTGTGCTCCCTGTGAGGAAAGTCTCATACAGAATGTTTTCCCATAGCCAGCTGCTTGCATTTTAACATGCTTCTCATTAGCAGGTAATTGAATCTAAACCAATCTGTGACTCTGATATGCTAATTGCTGCCAAAACAGCTGAGTTGCACTATCATTAGCCAATGACATGCAACCACTGTGCAATATATAAGGCATTCATGTAGAACATGGCCATTTCATAGCTGTTGAGATGGACATTACTGGGGTGAGGAGGCTACATCATCACAGATTGTAGGTCTGTAGCAGAAACCTTTACATAGAGCTGTGTGTACCACAGGCTGCAGCTGCTGCTGCAGGTATTAGACATAAGCAGATAGTGTGAACACTATGGAGGACAACAAGCTGTATGAGTAACTGTGGGAGCTTTGTCATCCTTCTTGTAGAGGCAGAGCCAGGGTGAGAGTACCCTTTACACTCCAATTAAAGCATGTGTTTAAGCAGCAGACAGGTGTGGCGAGTGACACATGAGAGTGGTGCACACCTTGGTTAGGGACAGTGTTGTGGCATCCGAGTCCCATGTGCCTCCAGATGGTAGCAGTGTGACCTACGTCCCCACCCATGAGACTGTTGACACTGCTCCATCACTGCCCCGAGGGTTGCTGTGCTGGAGGCTGGGCACCAGGGTGAGGCTGCCTAATGCCCTCAATCAGGTGCAGGCATCAGTCATAGCCACTGTGGACTGTCCTACACACCAAGACCGTCAGTTCCACATGGGTGACAACACCCCCTTTGCCACTACTGCAAGAGGGGGACAGGGCCCCATACACTGGGGTGATACTACCTGCTGCCACAAGTAGTGCATGGGCAGCAGAGGAGGCACCACCGGTCTGGATCCCAGACATGCTGGGACCCGGGACATAGCCATTTGAGGCAAGATAGGGGAATTAGCCAGAACTGACCTACCTTAACTTGCTATGGTAAATGAGGTATAGCAATAAGTTACAATTAGTAATAACCAAACCAATGTTGGTATTAACACAATCAAACATCATATTTATTCATTCAAATATATATTAATGTATATCATGTGCAACACAACATTAAGTAACATAACAATCAGTATGGTAATAGCATGCCAGTAAAAAGTAAACCATAGGGCCAACAAAACAGTTTAACAAATATGTTAACATTGCATCATAAAAAAACATAACAATAATCAACCACATTTTCCAATATATATATAGTTAAATAAAATATATTATTAAATCATAACAAAACATATCAATAATGAAACACATTTTTCTAAAATATACTTAGTTTAACAAAATATGTTAATATTAAATCATATTAATAAATAACAGTAATAAATAAATAAAGATAAGGGGTGAGGAGACAGATAGAAACATTTCATTACTGACATTACAGATTATATCCCTGAAAACACTGAAATATATACTCTACCGATGTGTAGTGTCAGGTATGAGTACAGTGACTACAATTCTCCTATAACTGATGCAGCATGTACTTACCTCTCAAACTGTTAGCTTGGGTCAGTATAGGCCAAGCAGTAACAAATGCAGATACACCACTACACAGAACAGTTTCTCATAATGTGGACTTATAAACTACTCAGGTGTTCTGTTAACAGATTTGGTAATACATTGCATTCCAGGTAATAATTTATATGCTAATCATGTGACAGATGGATTAGGCAGTTTTAATTACATTACAAGAAGTCATAACACTTGAGAGGCATGTTTGTGTACAGCAAGTAAGCTAGACAGCCATAATGCCTTAACTGGCAGGCATGGGAGTAGAACCCAATAGCTGTGACTACAGGGGACATCTGCAAATAATGTAATAATTGACTGCAGCAACTTAGTACAGACATGCAAGGGATACAGCCATACTGGGATTACACAGTTTTATTTCTGAAGCAACAATGCTGCTGAACACATGCTTGGTATTGATTTTAACATCCTGTGAAATCTAAACACAATATCTGCTCATTATATGGGCCACCTCACCCATATATTTGTTGTGTTCCTGGTGAGAGAGAAAATGTGAACATCAGAAAGTTTAGTGCTATATACGTCTGGATTCAAACCCACTGTGTGTGGCAGAATGTACTGCATACAAAGCATTTAACAGACCAAGCTACTGAGTCACTTATTGAGTGACTGATACTTCCCTGGAGATCACCTGGAACTATACTATGAATTGAGCAATACGAGTTACTGGACATTCCACTGGCATTCTAGTACTATCACAGTATTATAGTAGAGTGCAGTGACAGTAGGACACACATGCATGGAATATAACCATAATGTGTATATGAAAAAACACTGTAGTTTAGAATCAACAAGGCTAGTGAACACATTTTATTATTATTGGTTTGAAATATTTGTGAAGTCCACACAATATCTGCCCATGGACTGGGATACCTCACCCATATACCTTTATTATCTGATGTCTGAAGAAGAAAGAGCAGTATGTGACTGATATTGGCCTGGGGACAGCATTGGACAGTACTATGAGTTAAGTAATACAGTTTACAGACCATTCGATTTGCTGGCTACAGCTATTATAGTGTTACACTTGACTGCAGCAACCTTACCACAGGCAATCAATGCATACAGCTCTACTGCAATGGACTTGACAACACAATCCTGCTGAACATTTTACGTACTGTTATTGATATTGTTATTGTTTTATTGAAATACAGTTCTTATTGTTTATTTATTGCACTACAGCTCTACAGCTCTAATTGTCCATTTACTGCACTACAGTTCTACATGCCCATTTATTGCAGTACATTTTTTCTTGTGTATAATTTATTGCAGTAAATGCTTTACTCTTTCTTGCTTATTGCACTACAGTTGGCATACTAAATCCATACTTACCACACTCATGGCACAACCTGGCCAGGCACCCGGCATGGGACTCAACATTGCGAGCCCTCTCAGCTGCAGCTGTTGGGAGAGAAGCACACCATTATGCATACCAGTTTTGCAGACATTCAGCTTGCATTTTGGTTTGACAGAGGAAGACATACTTACGTACTTGTGGATCATTTCCAGTTTGAGCTTCCTGGACCCAGGTGTCAAGCGTTCCCCTCTTCCTCCATTTCAGGTTGTCAAAATGGTGACAACACTGCTCACTTGTGTGGGGGATACCAGTAACACTGGTGTGTTCCCTGGCCAAATAGTCACAGGCCTCCACCTTACACTCTGAGCCCTGGAATCTGCCCTGTATCAGCCGGGGTTCATGGTTTTTAACAAAGAGCCTGACCATGACTTTGGAATCCTGAATTTCCCATCGCTGTGCCCAAAAGCGCACATCTTCTCCAACACCAACAACCATACCAATAGTTGATTGAACTCCAATGTCTGTTGCAGAATTCCCACCTATTGGGCTTAATATAAGCTGTTTTCCTGACCTTACATATCATTCAGCAATATTAAAAAAAGCACTGTGTTGCTTAGCAGCACGCAAATCAGCTATACAAAAGCAAGCAGTGGGAAAAGTTGCAGAACCATGGTTTTAGCAAGGCTTAGCACTGTGCAAATACTGGTAGCCATTAGCACATTTATGCACTGCTTAGCATGAATGAGCAGTGCTTAGCAGAGTACAGCAGTGCCAAAATTCTCAATATTGTAATGAAATTAAACAAAAATGGTACATTAATTTACAGACATATTCTACCTGTTATGGACTCAAACCCAGGACCTACTACACATAAGACCGTAACTCATGTAGCTATTTGGATGTTATAAAAACTAGTATACCTTCACATATACTACTAGACTACTTGTTAGCATTGCTGAGCACTGCATATCACTGTGCAAACATGCTTAAACACACCTATAAATAAATAATTAATTTTATCCGGTTTCTATTTTTAGATGTCTGGCAGGTGTCTGCATGTATGAGCTCCACTCAGCTCTGCTGCGGTCCGCCCCTCACTGTGCAAATGTAAATGAAAAAAAATAAAAAATAAAAATAAATTTAATTATGAGAATTAATTATACCCGGCTTCTGTTTTTAGATGTCTGTAAGGTGTCAGCTGTCTATATGTGAGCAAAACTTGGCATTACTGTGGTCCAGAGCACATCACGCAAACATGCAGTAAAAAAAAATATTAAAAAAAAAATAACACATCATAAAAATGACTTATTAGACAGTTGACACACCACAATATTACAACTGTGGTGGGGAGCATTACAGGAAGGCTCACACTCATCTGCAGCCACAGGTAGCTGCTTCACCTCTCCCTATACCAATTCAATATCCATGTTCATTGGCTCTACCTCAGCAGCACACCACCATTAATATGCATGGTGCGCTGCCAAGGGGGAACCATGGCCGTGTACATGGATACATTCCATGTAGACTCTACGCTGTGCTGACATGGATTTCATTAAATCCTGGGGAGTGTCTATATTTCTACATGGTTGCTAAACTGTGGAATGCCTTATCTATGGATATCAAAGTTATAGCTAACCTGAAGAAATTTAAATTCTCACTAAAAATGTTTCCTTCTTAACACACTTATCTGGCCTTGTTCCAAAACCAGCTAGTTACCATTCCCACTCCCCCCCTTACACTCTCACTTTTTTTCTACCCCTATTTACACTATTCCCTCCCCTACCTTTAACCTTTACTATTTCACCTACCCTTCTCCTACTTTCTTCTCTCAAATTTCTTTGCATTCACCTTTATCTCAATTACTGCACCTCTGCAATTTCATCCACTCTTCACCCACTCTCTCCCCTCAGGCCTCTGTTCTCATACCTGTAACTTGACTTATACCTTTCTCTACAAATATTCCCCTTCTTCCCCTTATACAAACACTCCACTCATCCCTAGTTCTCTTTCCTTAGCCCCCCTTCCTTTCACCCATCCTCATCTTTAATAACTCCATTCCTCCTTCCTAACCCTCCCCTTTTCTATGTTTCAACCTTCATCTAGACTAACTTACTTCACTACAGTTATCCACTCCCACTACCACTCCTTCACTCAACTCCTTCTAACCTTACACTCAGCACTTTCACTTCTAATTTTCAACCTTGCCAACAAATACCTTCCCGATGTATTATAACTTCAAATAATCTACCTACTTTTCTACTCCAGTTATTTTCCTTTCCTTTGTGATGTCATAAATTTCACTCTTTACATATTCTTTTCAACTTATCACTGTTTATCATTGACTCTAACCTTTCTTTTCTCTCAGTATCAGTTCTTTATCTGATATCCCATTATTTCATCTTAACCTTACCAATCTATACAGACTCTGTCTACTTTTAAAACTTTCTAACTCCATCATGGTTAACTATGTCTCTCATCATAAATAGGCCATCTGTCTTATCCTGTAGAACTTTCACAGAAAAAAATATAGCTCTGCAATCACAATTATCATTAGTTTGCATGATAACTACATGCTAGATTGATTTATAAAGTCTCTCTAATATAAATGTTGGTTTACAGCTTATTGGCTTCACCCATATACTTGCTTTCAGTTAATAATACTGTGAGAACATCTAATTAGCTATGCTTGTAATATTTATCTTGTATTAATGCATGTATACAACATATCTGTTTTTACCTGCACCCTGGCTATTGTCCTACTCTTGTTGTTAATTTTGTGTTAATGATATTTTAATTTTTTTATATTATTATATTTTATAGTTTACATTTCTGTATTTTTCTTTAGTGGAGCTTTTCTCCCTGGGCCTCTGCTGAAAATGGGTTTCTGTCCCAGATGGACTTTCCTAATCACCAAATGTCAAATAAATAAATAAATTCTCTTCTTTTTTTAAATATATCTCTGAGTAGTATCCCACATTTCTACTAGAAGCAGGAAAAGTAACTTGCAATCATTTTATTCAAGATGTCCATATTTTTAACTGGATGAACCTGTTTTCAAGGGCCTTTATTCCCATTTTCAATGTCTGCCAGTTGAAAGGTATGTTCAGGTGAATAATGGTAACTGCCAATCCTGCAGTCTATTGAGAGCTCATCTGCCTGGTGTAGACCATCTTCATCATGTGCTTTAATATCAACCAGAAATATAACGGTTTCAACTACATAACTACCTGTATGTCTGTGGAGCATGCATCAGTTGTGTTCTGTGACATGCCATTTCAAGCCTACACTGGTGAGCCCCTCTTCTCAGTGTGCTTCCTCATAGTATACTGTATTTCTGCCATCCAAGGACATTAAGACAGCAGCAGATGCATTCTGTATCAACAGGTGTTAGAGCTTGTATGTACTCATTACCTATGTTTAATCTCCCTCTTGTTCCATTCCTGGTATGCAGCTATCCGATCGATGTATGGTTATTGGTGGTGGAGATCACACATATACCAGCATTCACATAGTTTCATTATCTGTATGCTTTTATAGGCTCTTTTGGAAGGGTATCCAATACTACAGTTCTCCACATGCTAAAATTCAGCACATCTGTAGAGCCTGACAATGAAGGAATTATCCACATGGCATAATCAGGAAACACAGTTGTACTGTTAGCAACACAAACAGTGGAGAGTGCATTGCACTTATCCACAATTGTAGGGGACTGCAGTGGCCCAGGACAGACATCGTACATTACCAGTATGTAGTGAGTGATGTACTGTCCATGTGCATCCCACACTTGGTATGCCAACAGCTGAAACACCGCCAGCATCTGAGGGGTGCACAACCTCTGAGGTGCACATGCACAGCATTGGAAAGAGACACGTGTGCTCAGCTGCAACCTGAAACACAGATATAACATAACTTTGATATTATCCTAAGACTTAACCATGCAGGGCTGTGATCGAGGTACTTATGGATGCTACTTAAACAATACTAGTCATGATCATGAATACATCCAGCCATTGCAGGGAATGGCAGACACTTGGCACTCATTTATTTTATTTTATTTTATTTATTTATTGACATTTATTTACTGTTTAGCTCAAATTGGCTTAAAAAGACACATTTTCACTGGAGACATGGGGAGAAAAGCTACAGTACAAAAATACAATTTAAAATTAATGATTACAATTGTTAGAAGTTTTAAAACAGCATAGATTCATGAAAGATAACAGTACAAAGTAAAAAAAAAAGAAAGATATATTATATAATGCTGTACAAATACAGTTTTAAAACCAGCAAGGGTTTCCTGCAGCTACTTGCATATAGCAGACATACATGAATTAGGGATCAGTTGCTCACTGCAGGTGTGTAGGGATACTTTAAATACATGACTGCCTTCACTGTTGCCCCAAATACTGGCTATGGCCACTTGTGGACATGGATAACATTCTTTAATCTCTTCTACAGCATTCACCCCTGGCTGTGGCCAATCAAATGGACTGGATGGCACTCTTCTGATGCCACTGTTGCCTCTACTCCTAACAGGGGAGGATCTTGCAGAGATGCACAGCATTCATCCAGCTTCACCGTAGACTCACTCTGCACATTACAATCAGGGTCTCAGAGTTCCACAGTACCCCATACTCTGGTAGGTGCCACCTGAGTGACAAATACCAGTAGCCAGACAGACTGCACTGATAGACTGCTACCTGCAATGACTACATAGCAGAGAAGATGGTCTCAATCCCACATATGACACCCACACACTGTGGCCTCCCCTGAAGCACATGCTTTTATACCCACCTATATTGGAGAAACTGGTATATCTGGCCAACACTTCACTCAATTACTGGAAACTTTCCACAGTCATCTGAGGACATGATGCATGACCCACAGCACCTTAGCCACATGCAGGCTTATCACAAGAATCACCCTTTACTCTTTTAGCTGACATAGTACTGTTGCCTCATAAAACTTGCCACTGTGCCCGCTGTCATCTGGGCAAATAATAATGACTCTGGCCTGCGCATCCCACATTTCATATAAGTTATGTAATGTCTGAAGCATAGTATGACCAGTCCTTGTCCTGTACTGCATACCCTGTGTATGTAAATGCATGCATCAGTTTTGACCTGTGTTTGTCCTGTCATGGCTTAGAATTGTGAACCAGATGTCACCACTTTGCCAGTAACACAACATATCACATCTACCTCTGCCTCATACTGGAACCCAGTGCAACTGCATACTCCTCCAGCTCTTCGTCCAGCTCCTCCTTTACTGCTGGGACACCAATGTCAGTCACTTCTATGGTCTCTCCTTCCTGTTACTATTTACACACTATCATGCTGTGTAGCATGGTACATACCCCAAATTACTTGTTGCACATCTCAGGTGTGTGCAGCAGAGCACTGTAAGATGTGTCCATCTGGTAGAAGTGGGACTTCAGCACTCTGAACACATTTTCAATAGTGTTCCATGTCTGTGCCAGTGCAGCGTTGTATGGCCTTTCCACCTCTGTGTGGGGATTGTAGATAGGAGACATCAGCTATGGCTGTGAGTCACATGTGATATCACCTGTATCACACAACAGCAAACACAGTTATGAGCAGTCTGCTATATATTGTCATGTCACTGGTTAATAATGGGCTGCAGGGTTGGCAATGAGTTCAGCTACCAACACATACCTCTCAACTGTCCAGGTTTTTGCAGAATGCCCAGATTTATGCCTCATATTTTTTGTCTGTTCAGCATAAAATTTCTGGTTTTCTGACAAATCCCTGGGATGATCTGGTGATTAAAATCACTAAATAATGACATACATTTGAATTTCATGCTTCCAATCCTTCAGAAAAATTGATATTAACACAAACCTTGTTATTCTAGCAACTTTTGTAAATTTATAAGAGAAATATTTAAAATCTCTCCCACTTTATGGGCTTTTCTCCCCCCATTTTGTCAGGCTTTGTCCAGATTTCTAGCACTAGCAGGCTGAGAGGTATGCAGCTGGACAACCCTCTGGAAAGTCTCCCTGCATAAAATGCTGGTACAGGTCGCACATGTACTTGATGTGGAAATCATGAGAATTGTCTGGATAGCACAAAGACACATTATATATAATACCATGCATGTTACATACCACTTGACACTTGATGGAATAGAAATCTTTCTGAATTATATACTAGATACCAAGTGGACTGGGTGGAGCTTGATGACAAAGTGGGTGCAGTCACTATTCCCCCAAGTCCTCAGGGAAATGGACTTTAAAGTAGAGTGTCCATGTGGTAGTGACTGTCTCATCTTCTATATATGGGAACCACATCTGCTTTTCCACATGCATCACTATCACATCTAAGAACTAGTACAGGATTTGTGAGGCTGATGGCTGCAAAACTCCTAGTGGAAGGTTCCTTAGCAAGTATGGTTAATGCTACACAAACCTTCATGTCTGCTGGGATAGGTATCCCCTGTATCCCCCTTAATTCCATGTGAGGATGGCAGCAGTCTGCCAACTCCTCTATGATATCTCTTTCCACACAGTACTGGTCAACTGCATTCCAGTAGTAGGAGTAATGGTATGTCAGCCACTGATGGACCTTTCTACCATGTGGCATGCAGCATCAAAGATACCAGCTCCAAAAGTTGCTACTAACACATATTGAGTGGCTAAAGTAGATGCTACTCTTGGCATCATTACACAAGTGATAATCCTGCTCACCGAGAAATGCTAGGATACTTATAAACTGATTGCTATAGCTCATCACATTACTGCTATACATTTTTAAATCACACCTCCATGTCTGTTGTCAACATTTGCAAACACAGTAGCTCTCATTAACATGTTCATGCCCAGCTGCATGTCATTATGTAGTCTTTTGCATGTGTTGTAATCCAGAATATTTTCCATGTTAGAGTGATCAAGCTAGTGTGTCCCTGAGTTGGCCCTTCCCTGCTCCATCACTCATCTATTTCACTTAAAGAAGTGCACTTATTGTTTCTGAATACCCCTGCCCCCCATTTTTGTTTACTCTAATGATGTGATAGTTATTTAGTTTTCAGGAGCTATACGTTCCACCTCTTGGTCATTAGAACTACATATCTTTAAGTAAGTATATGCACATATATTATAAAGACCCATAAACATACCAAATCATACTTATGAGAGTTTTTAAGCATCTTAGATTTTGTAAGATTTGCTGTTTCAGAAACATGTATGCATTTAGTTCTTTAACAATAGTAACATAAAAGATTATTTATCAACTGTGATATTGTTATTTACAGGACTGACAGATGGTATACTAAAATATGTGCAATTGCTGAAGGTGTTTATTAGTTTATTTTCTCATGAGTTGTAGATCAGGAGATACCTGCATTATTTGCTGGTGTGAAAGATTTAGGAATGCATATCTCAGACGGTTACAGCACACAACCCTCCTGGGCCTGGAAAGAAGCCAGTAGCATCTGCCAGTGAAATTCTGCAGGTGGAAATTAACAGTTCACCTGTGGGAAAATATTTGACTGCAAATTTGTTTTATTTTTTATTATACAATGACAGATGAATGTTTGACTATTTTTGTAACTCACAAAACAACCATTTAATAATAAATGTGTTTCTGAATAAGTGATTTTTGTTACCTTTGGAAATGACAAAAACAGAGGGATATTTGATGACTATGTAGAGCTGTACGTATTACATGTTGTAATGCCACATGTAATAAATCTACATACTATATTTTAACAGTATATTTTACTAGTACACTAACTGATATAATATAATTCCATAAAAGCAGACAGGTATAATATTAAAATTATACAGCCACTCCAGGTACTTCTTACTCTAGCAAATGCAATGAGAATCTTTAAGCCACAACTGGATGCATGGTTCAGTAATAGAGCTTTTGAGACCACTTATACATCTTAGAATACAAACTGCATGATGACTCTCATATTTCTTAATATACAGTGTATATTTCTTACTAAACATTGTAATATTGCATGCTGTGGCCATTTGAAGTCTTGACAAAAAAATATTGGCACCTTATTGAATGACAGATGTAAATCTTACTCTGTGATAGATTAAACATTCTATATCAGTGCCTCGGTTATATGCACTTAACTGTCAGAGAGATCCTGGGGAGAATTTAATAAAGCCTACATGTTTTTTTTCCATGTAGGCAACACTCCATGCTGCTAACATGGCCGCGAACAGTTTTAGATTCAGTAAGCACTGCTGAGCAGCTCATACAAGCCTGCTAACACGGAAACGTCTGCAGCATGCAAATCACCTCATAAGCAGGTGAATCTTGTGCAAATGAGGCAGGTAGAGTGATCCAGCAAGCAGAGAGGCAGCCCTGCAGACCCCACAAGAGTGTCCATAGTGTACAGGGAAAATTTTTTGTACAGCACTGTAAACAGACAAAATGGGCTGCAAAAATGTAGATAGACAGAAATGGCATAGCACACACAGATATGAGCAAAACTATCTTCTGTGTGTTCCAAAAGTTAAGGTACATATGTTAAAATAACTTTTTTAATACTCTTGGCATGTTTGTGTGACATGCAGCAGTGTGCAAACATGCCTAATAAAAAACATGGAAAAATCACATATTAATATCATGAGACAGCAATGTATTGCAGGACCCTGTGTGCAGTATCTACAATGGTGCATTGGAGCTGTTGCTAACATGGAAGGGCTTAGAAGCATGTAGTATCCAGGTTGTGAGCATGGATCCCTATGCAAATGAGGTGGGGTTACTAAAGAGAATAAAGGGGTACTCATGTCCGCATATCTCCTCTGTTTAGACAGAGAAATGTGTTGGTGTCCATAGAGGAGGCAGCTGATATCAGGAGATGGTGTGTCGACTAACGTCTGAGCTGATTGGAGCATAGCTGATCCTTTTTGTGCAGTGTGCCACTGTGCTGAGCATGCAAGTCTGGGGGGGTGTGCACTGACTGCTAAGCATTGTTTACCTATAGGGCACGCATTTGTGGAGTGCGCCACAGTGCTCAGAGTATCTAAAAAGCCACTGATGTATTAATTAGTGTTGATCCTTGCTTAACTTAAACTAGGAACATTGAATGATGTCAGTGATATATTAGACAGGTGCAATGCATTATAGGTAGCCAATCACACAGGCAGCACCTATAGAAGAGCACTATAAAGTATGCATACACCCTACAATCTGATTTTCCCTCATACTCTGCACCATTGAAGTATAGACTTGGGAATTTTAACTGAGAGAATGCTAGAGGTTGCTGCAGGTCTGTTACATTTGTATGTATCAAATGCTGAAGTCAATGCTGTTGCTGCTGCTGAAAATATGCCTAGACAGAGAAGGAGAAGAGTGTTCAGGCCCAGGGTAACCTTCCTGGAGCTACATGAGCTGGAGATTGTAGAGCGCTACAGGGTGGACAGGAACATACTACAGGAACTCACTGAGCTCTACCACCCTCAACTCAGACCCAGAGCCAAAAAAGGGGAACTCATCCCAGTGGAAAGAAAGGTATGTGTAGCCTTTAGGATACTAGCTACAGGTACTTTCCAAAGACCATCTGGGGACAAGATGGGGGTCTCACAGGTATCAGCATCCAGGGCACTCCACCAGTTCCTGGATGCCGTGCTACCACATGCCAGTGAGCACATATATTTTCCCATCACCCCTGAGGCAAGGTCCAGCAATATGCAACACTACCATGTAGCACACTACCCTGAGCTACTGGGAGCCAAAGATTGCACTCATGTACACATAAAGTCACCACCCGGTGAGGAGGGTAGAATCTACATCAACCACAAGGGGTATGACTTCATCAACTGCCAGGTCATGTGTAATGCCTGGGAAATTATCATGATTGTGTGTACTGGCAGCTATCATGACTCCCATATCTGGCATGTATCACAGCTGTACCAGATATTTGCTAGGAGGAGCATCCCACATGGCCATTTACTGGGGGATGCTGGCTATGCACTGGAACCATGGATGATGACACCCATGAGAAATGCACACACATCCACTGAAGAACACCATAATGAGGCACACTCACAAACTAGGTACATCACAGAGCATGTGTTTGGTGTGCTGAAGTCATGGTTCCAGTGACTCGATATATCTGGTGGAGCCCTGCATTACTCTCCAGTCACATGTGCACATATGTTCACAGTATGTGCCATGCTATGCAATATGATCCAGCAGAAGCAGCTGCAGCAGGATCAGCACAGGGAAAGAATACACAGCCCCCCACCAGTGCCTAGGTCACTACAGCCACACTCACAGGAGGACTCAGACCAGGAGCCCCCTGAAGATGTCCCTGTAGGCAGACGTAGGCATGCCCAGTACACCCTGGCATTGGCTAAGAGACAATGCATAGAACATTCCTGGACAACCTAGGGCTCCAGAGACTGACACCGTACTCATACACATATATATATATATATATATATATATATATATATATATATATATATATAATGCACAGAGGGATGTGCAGGAAGGGTGTAAGAAAGAGCCATAGCTATCCATTTCTTATGCAGCAGTAACTGTGCATTTTGACAGTATTTGTAGATGTATTTCGATTCTCAAATCCAAGAGGGGTGAGGACAACATAACTGCATTGTCAAGCCAATTGGAACAAATTACATGTATCCAGTGGACATGTGTGCGAAATGGAGAGTTATGTACAGGACAATAATTTTTGGGGGACTGGTGCCCATTTTTTTAAGGTGAGAGTGGAATGTTGGGGAAGGGATATAGGTATGTGTGGGGGAGGTAAGTGAGGATGCATTTGCAAACAGACAAGACAGCAGACAGGGGCGGTGTGTGACACATGGTGGGAGTGAACACCTTGGATAGGGAGGGTGTTGCAGAATCCAAGTTTCATCTGCCTCACATCCCCATCCATGAGACTGTCAACACTGCTCCATCACTGCTCCGGGAGTGGGTGTTCTAGAGGTTGGGCACCAGGGTGAGGCTGCCCCTCCAGGGTGGCCAGCATGCCCTCAGTCTGGTGCAGGTGGCAGCCATAGCCATGGTAGACTACCCTGCGCACCAAGACTGGCAACTCTGCATGGGTGACAACACCCCCTCTGCCACTGCTCCCAGAGGGGGGTCAGGCCCCATCCCCTAGGGTGGTACTACATGAGGCTGCAGGTTGTGCAGGAGCAGCAGAAGGGGCACCACCAGTCTGGGTCCTAGACGTGCTGGGACCCGGTGCCACAGGCAGTTGAGGCAAGGTAGGGGGATCAGCCAGAACCAGCCTACAATGACATGCTGTGGTAAATGAGGTATAGCAATAAGTTACAGTTATGATGTTGGTGGATTGGATACTCTAAATTGACCCTAGGTGTGAGTGTGTGCATGTGTGTGCCTTCCGTGGAAGGTTGTGCATTGGGTTGGCAACTCAACACCATAAAACTTCACTGTCAATCATGAGCGGACAGGTGATCTGCTGTGTCGACCCCTAAATGGGAAAAAGCCGAAAGAAGAAGAAGTAATAACCAAACCAATGTTAGTATTAGCAGAATTGAACATCATATTTATTCATCCAAATACATATTAATGTATATTATGTGCAACATAACATTAAGTAACATAGCAGTCAGTATGGTAACATCATGCCAATACAAAGTAAATCATAGAGCCAACAAAACAGCTTAACAAATATGTTAATATTACATCATGATAAAACATAACAATAATCAACCACATTTTAAAAAATATAGTTAGTTTAATAAAATATGTTAATATTAAATCATAATAATAAATTATAGTGATAAATAAATTAAGATAAGGGACGGGGGAAAAGAGAGAAACTACCATTACTGACATTGCAGATTATGTCCCTGAAAACACTGAAATATATATTCTACCGATGTGTAGTGTCAAGTTTGAGTACAGTGACTACAATTCTCCTATAACTGATGTAGCACGTATATACCTCTCAAGCTGTTAGCATGGGTCAGTATGAGCCAAACAATATCAAACGTAGGTATACTACTGCACAGAACACTTTCACATAATGTGGACTTATATAGCTACCCAGGTGTTCTGTAAATGGATTTGGTAATACATTGCATTCCAGATAATACTTTATCGGCTAATCATGTGACAGATGGATTAGGCAGTTTTAATTACATTACAAGAAATATTGACACTTGAGAGGCATGTTTATGTACAGTAAATAAACTAGACAGCCATCATGCCTTAGTTGTCAGGCATGGGAGTAGAACCCAATAGTTGTGACTGCAGGGGACATCTGCAAATAATGTAATAATTGACTGCAGAAACTTAGTATAGACATGCAAGGGATACAGTCATACTGGGATTACACAGCTTTATTTCTGAATCTTCATTGCTGCTGAACATATTCTTGGTATTCATATTAACATTCTGTGAAATTTAAACACAATATCTGCTCATAATATGGGCTACTTCATCCATATATTTGTTGTGTTCCTGGTGAGAGAGAAAATGTGAGCATTACGCAACTGATACTGAAAATTTAGTGCTACATGCCACTGGATTCGAACCCAGGACTGTGTTTGGCAAAATGTACTGCATACAAAGTATTTAACAGACTGAGCTACTAAATCACTGTTGACTATTAAGTGACTGATACTTGTCTGGAGATCACCTGGAACTATATTATGAATTGAGCAATACAAGTTACAGGACATTCCTATGGCATTCTAGTACTATTACAGTCTTATAGTAGACTGCAGTGACAGTAGAACACACATGCATGGAATACAACCATACTGCATATATGAAAAAAGCTGTAGTTTAGAATCAATAATACTAGTAAACACATTTTATTATTATTGGTTTGAAATATCTGTGAAGTCCACACACAATATTTGACCAAGGACTGCGCTACCTCATCCATATACCTTTATTATCTGATGTCTGAGGAAGAAAGAGCATTAAGTGACTGATATTGGCCGGGAGACAGCTTTAGATAGTGCTATGAGTTAAGCAATACAGTTTGCAAGACATTAGATTTCCTGACTACAGCTATTACAGTGTTGCACTTGACTGCAACAACCTTACCTTAGACAATCAATGCATACAGCTCTACTGCAATGGTTTTGACAACACAATCCTGCTGAACAACATTTTGCTTACTGTTATTGATATTGTTATTGTTTTATTGAAATACAGTTCTTATTGTTCATTTATTGCACTACAGTTTTTCTTGTGAATGCTTTATTGCAGTAAATGCTTTACTCTTTCTTGCTTATTGCACCACAGCTGGCATACTAAATCTGTACTTACCATGCTCATGGAGCAACCTGGCCAGGCGCCCAGCATGGGACTCAACATTGTCAGCTGTCTCAGCCGCAGCTGTTGGGAGAGAAGCACACCATTATGCATACCAGATTTGCAGACATTCACCTTGCATTTTGGTTAGACAGAGAGAAAGACATACATACTTGTGGGGCATTCCCATCTCGAGCTTCCTGGACCCAGGTATCCAAGGTTCCCCTTTTTCTCCTTTTCGGGTAATCAAAATGGTCATGGCACTGCTCACCTGTGTGGGGGATACCAATAACACTGGTGAGTTACCTGGCCAAATGGTCCCAGGCCTCCACCTTACACTCTGAGCCCTGGAATCTGCCCTGCATCAGCTAAGGTTCATGGTTTTTAACAAGGAGCTGACCATGTCCCTGGACTCCTGAATGCCCCACCTCTGTGCCCGAAAGTGCACAGCTTCACCAGCACTGCCAGCCATACCAATAGTTGATTGAACTCCAATGACTGTTGCAGAATTCCCACTATTTAGCTTAGTATAGGCTGTTTTCCCACCCTGGGATCTGTTAGCATGTTTATGCACTGCTTAGCATGAATGAGCAGTGCTTAGCAAAGTGCAACAGTGCTAAAATTCACAATAGTTTAATGAAATTAAAAAAAAAATAGTAGATTCATTTACAGGCATATCCTGCCTGTTATGGACTCAAACCCAGGACCTACTACACATAAGATGGTAACCCTACTCATGTAGCTTGTTTAATGTTACTAGCATACCTTCACATATTTATTTATTTATTATTTATTTATTTTAAATTTGTTTTACATTTGTTGACCGGGATTGTCCAACTGAACTGAAGAGCCCTTTTTCAGTGGAGGCCTGGGGAGAAAAGCTCCAACATATTATACAGTTTTCATTATAAATTAGGATTAAACAGCAATGTTACAGGATTATTACATGGCATTAAGTAGCAATACAATGTTATACAGTGTCAATAATCAGGAGTATAGCATAACTATTTCAAGATGCATAAAAATAAATATGTCATTAAGATGAGTATAGTTTTTCACAGGTTTATTTCATAGGTTAGTGCTAAGCTAATTGCCCTTGTGAGCCATTTTAAGCCTAGCCAATTATCCCTTGTGAGACTCAAACCCTGCACCTTGTGTTTATAAGGTAAACACCTTAACCATTAGGCCACCCTTGGGGTAAGTGGTGAAAAAACCCAGTTTTATCATGATGTAGTTGCATGAAGGCAAGACAATTACATAGAATGTTTCTCTGAGGCAATTTGCTTAATAGATTTTAGAAGACAGTCGAAAGAGTAGTCAAGGAAGATTAGAGGGAGCTAGTGAGAAGAGTGAGTTAAGGGCAGAAAGTAGATTAAGGTATGAGAAGTAGGAGATGTTAAGGAGGGAGAGTGCAGTGGCAGGACAAGTGACTTTTAAAGTGCTCTTTGGTAGCTGTCTTAAATTGATTAGAATGTGTAAGGGTCGTGATTTCTAGTGGGAGCCTATTCCAGGCAATAGTGGGGTGATAGCTGTACATGTTGCATCCAAATTTAGACTTGGGTTTGTAGATTTGTAGTAGGTCTTGGTTAGAGCTTCGGAGAGGTCTGGAGGGTGAGTAATGGGAGATGAGAGGGGATAGTGCTGGGCAGTAGGAAGGCTGGTATATGATAGAATGGATGATCTGGAGCTGAGAGAGAAGAAGCTGGTGGGGTAATTCAAGCCAGTTTAGGTGTTTTAGAGAGAGACAGTGATGAGATTTGTAGGTTTGCTGGGCAGCAAATCTAGCTACCTTGTTGTAGGTATATTCAAGTTTGGTCAGGAGTGCTGAGTTAAGATTTGTGAACATTTGAGAATTGTACATTAGACTGGGTAAAAGTAGGTAAGAGAGAGAGTAATCTTGGCTTCAGAGGTAAGGAATTTCTTGTTATGGTAAAGGAGCCCTAGTTTTGAATGTGTTTTCTGGTTCAATCTTCAGCTGAGGTGCCTTCTGTGCGGAGCCTGCATGTCCTCCCTGTGGTCGTGTGGGTTTCCTCCAGGTGCTCCCATTTTCTCCCACATCCCAAAGACATGTAGGTGAATTGGATACTCTAAATTGGCCCTAGGCGTGTGCGTGCATGTGTGTGGGCCTTCTGTGAAAGGTTGGGTGCTGGGCTGGCAATTCAACACTGTAAAACTCCACTGCCAATCATTAGCGGACTGGTGATCCGCTGTGGTGACCCCTAACTGGGAAAAGCCAAAAGGAGAAGAAGATTAACATGCAAGTCAAATTTAAATTGATGGTTACGCCTAAGAGCTTAGTACTGGATTCCACCTGAATGGAAGTGTTATTAAGGGACTGTATGGAGAAGGAGGGTTTAATATTTATGAACTTTTTTAGATAGGAAGAGTAACAGCTTTGTTTTTTAGGGTTAAGGATGAGCTGATTGTTGGTGAGCGAAGTTAAAGGATGTCTGAGTAGCTGAGAAGAGCTTATACAGAGAGTTGGCTGTGGTGATGACTGTAGAGCCATCTGTGCATTGCACTAAAGATGACTGAGGACAGGAGGTATAGAGCTGATTAGTAAAGATATTAAAAAAGTAAAGGCCCTAGGTAGACCCTTGAGGTACACCCATTTTGACAGGGAGAGGAGGGGAGAGTGCAGAGTGCCATCTCACTGATTGAGATATATCAGTGAGGTAGCTGGAGAACCATGCAACAGTATCAGAGGAGAAGGTGAGGTTATGCAGTTTGTGCAGCAGAAGAGATTGTGAGACAGTATCGAAAGCTTTTGAGAGGTCCAAGAATAGGGAAGAAATACGTTTATGGTCATCCATGACTATAGAGACTGTGTTAATGAAGGATACTAGAGTTGTAATGGTGCTATGTTTGGGTCTAAAGCAGTGTTGAGTGGGTGTAATCAGATTTTCCTGTATTAGATACTGCATAACTTGTTTATGAATACATTTTTCTAATACTTTAGAGAGAGGGAGAGGATAGCGATAGGCCTAAAGTTGGAAATATCAGAGGAGTTAACTCCTTTGTGTATAGGCAAAGTGTAGTATTGTTTCCAGATGGAAGGGACTTTAGATTCAGAGATAGAGCAATTAATTAGAATTGATACAAGGAGAGCAGGAGAGTCAGCTGCTAGTAGAAGAAAAGTGGAAGGAATATTGTCAGGTGATGCTGAGCATGGTTTTAATTTAGAGAGTAGAGTTTTGATGTAGCTAGTAGGTACAGGTTTGAGGGAGAAGGTATTTAAGGAGATAATATTAGGAGTAGGTTCAGAAAAGTTGGAGATGTTAGTAGTAGAGGAGTTTGGGTTAGGGTTCAGTAGCTTAGATATTGAATCGATAAAATAGGTATTGAAGATAGTGGCAGTTTCTTCAGATGTCTTGTCTGGGCATGGATTGGGGGAGCTAAGATTACCAAGATGTAATATTTGGTTAATAGATTTCCAGAATCTTTTAGGATTAGATCTTAGGGCTGTGGGAGGTTTGTTATAGAAGTCCTTTTTAGATTTGTTTATGTGTTTTTCTGTCAGATTTCTGAGTTCTTTATATTTTTGTAAGTCTGCAGGGAGCTTAGTTTGTGACCATTTTTTTCATAGTTTGTCTCTAGTTATCATAAGGGTACGAGAGGCTTTTGAAAGCCACAGATATATGGTGGACTTAACTTGGACTTTGCTAGGGGGAGCAAGTGAGTCTAAGATGCTAAGGAAGGTGGAGCTGAAAGCTAGGACTGCTTCTTCTTGTAGGAGTTGGGTAAGGAATTTCCAGTATACTTTAGAGAGGAGGGCATTAAAGGTTTCTGGATGGAAGTTAGAGAGTTTACAACAAGTGATAAATTTAGGAGGTTTTGAGAAGTGGGGAGTGAACCTAAGCTCTTTTATAGGGCATTGATCGCTCAGGGTGTTTGGTAGGGTTTCAGGGTTATGATATTTGGAAGGATTAGATACAAGTACCCAGTCAATAAGAGTACTAGATGTGTGAGAGTTGTTTGTATGAGTAGGCTGGGAGATTAGCTGTGTAAAGCCATATAAATTAATGAGTATTAAAGTTTGGATTACTGAAAATTAACCAGTTAATGTTGACATCCCCAAGGAAGATAGTTTCATTGGGGATGTGTTGAGAAAAATATGAAAGAATATTTTCAAGCAGAGGAATGTTGTCTCCTGGAGGAATATAGATGGCTGATACTGTGATAGTGGTGTGGTCATTTATTTTAAGGATAGCTGTAAGTAGATTAGCTGGAGAAAAGGATGGGATAGGTTTCATAATACTTGTAATGGTGAAGTGGTTGGAGTAGAGGATGGCAACGCCACCCCCTTTATTGTTTTTGCGATCTATGCAGAGTTTATTATAACCAGGGGAAAATGTCTTTATCAGAGGTTTAGGGTTTTAGCCAAGTCTCTGTTAGGGTGATGACATAAGGGGTATGGAAGTCTATCCAGGTATGGATTTCACTAACTTTGTTTAGAATAATACAGGCATTCATAGAGTAAAAGGAAATATGTTTGTTTGGGGAGAATGAGTTTATTAAGCTGGGAGAGGTAGACTTATACATATACTATTAGGCTACCAGTTAGCATTGCTGAGCACCACGTCACGCCATGCAAACATGCTTAAAGACAACTATAAATAAATAATTAATTACACCCGGTTTCTATTTTTATATATGTCTGACAGGTGTCAGCCATGTATGCATGAGTGCCGCTTGGCTCTGCTGTGCTCCACTCCTCGCAAAAAAAAATAATAATAATAATAATAAAAACTTTATTATGATAATTAATTACACATGGTTTCTATTTTTAGATGTCTGCCAGGTGTCAGCTGTTTATATGTGAGTACAGCATGGCATTGCTGTGCTCAATGCCATGCAAACATGCAGTAAAAAATAAAGAAATAAAATTATAAAAATCAGTACACATCATAAAAATTACATATTATACAGTTGACATAGTTCACAACATTATAACAGTGGTGGAGAGTCTTACAAGAAGCCTCACACTCATCTGCACCATGGGTAGCCACTACACCTCTACCTACACTGATTCAATTTCCATGTTCCCTGGCTCTCCCTCGGCAGCATGCCATCATTAATATGCATGGCATGCTGCTAAGGGGGAACAGTGGCCGTGTACATGGATGCATTCTATATAGTCTCTGCACTGTGCATACACAGATTTATTAAATCCTGGGACCTGTATTACATGTTGTTCTTCTTCTTTTGGCTTTTCACAGGGTCGCCACAACCGAACTTCAGTTCGCTAATGATTGGCAGTAGATTTTTTACGGGTGCTGAGGTGCCAGCTCGATGCCCAACCTTCAGCGAAGGCACGCCCATTCTACGCATGTCTTTCGAATGCCACTCAACCACAGGAAAGACATGCAGACTCCACACAGAAGGCGCTCCAGCTGAGAATTGAACGGGAGAACCTCTTGCTGTGAGCCAACAACGCTACTGCTGCACCACCGCAGCTTACCTGTATTACACCATGTCTGAAGAAGAAATTATATTTGATCTTGCTTTCTTAAGAGGTGGGAAAACTTAAAAGGCTAAATGTTTTGGGAATGTATGTACGCTGATATGCCCAAACTTTAAAGAGCAATAATGATTCTATCATTCCACCTGAAAAGACATTTGGCGTTTTACCTCCTGGAGATGTTGTGCTATAACAGCATGTTTACCATATCATAAAAACATATTTACATGTCATGACTTCATCAGGCCAGACAACTGACATTCATGCAAAATTGCCGATGCACCTGGACTGCCACTGAGCTCTGTATGTTCATGTTTCGATATGGCCTGTCTCCAGTATGTCCCTGATTCTATGACAAGAGTTTGAACAGGCTTTTCAAGATTCTGTCATGATCTGAGAACTCTGCTAGCAGAAGCTCAGACCATTTTTAAGTTCCTTCTTCCTATATTCTCAGCCCTACTCAGTCTGCATTATATCGACCTGAAGGGGCTGTAGGAGCTGTATACCCTGGCCACCCACTCAGATCAATAGAATATATTTTTTAGGTATTCCTGAAGTTATAGCATACAGATAAACATCTGGTAAATATTTAAATTGTATATCCTGTGCCTATTTTTGTGGAATCACATAACTTTTCTGATTCAAGCTTGTTGCTCAGCTGCCTTGTTTTAGAAGTCCTTAAAGTGCCATCTTTTTGGAAACGTTTTCAAAAAATCACAGAAGGAATCTTTATTTTGATATTTAATTTTACATTTTAATTACACTGTACTATCCACTGTCCTTCTGTATTGCAGTTCACATACTTCTTCTTGCTATTTGCCTGTCATAGTTTGTTTAATTTTAAATTGCAGCATGCCTATTGCACCAGCTCATTCATAAAATGAAATGGAAAGGATATAAACACTATTATGTTCCTGTCTTTCAGCAGTTCATCTGACTTAATCTGTGATAGTAAGTTGTTTATAACACAAATAATCTCATCCAAAGTTCACAAATTTGAAAGTGGCAAACTTCCACAATCAACCCCAGTTTGCAACTGCCCAGGGTTCAGTGCCCGGGCTGCTCCTTTTTGGCATATACTTCTCTGAAGTCAAGGTCAATGTCAAAGGCCTCTGGTTGACCAATGTCTGCAGATAACTGCAAATTAGATGCAATCATAGAATCTCCCAATAACACAAATATCCTCCAAGGAGGCAAGTCCCTGACTAGTAACAGGTGCCACAGTCATGGTCTAAAACTCAATCCCAAAAAATGCAGACTAGTATGTTTTGAAAAGCCACCCTGGAAATTACTGCATTGATATTACACCCCTAAGAATTTACCCTGTGGTCAGATATTTGGTAGCCCATGTAGACAGTGACTTGGCCTTTGACTATCATGTGCCTTCTGTACTAAGGAAATCATTTTAAGTTCTGCAACTTATAAGCAAGGATATGGCATCTAGGACCAAAGATGTTATTGTTCCATTGAACCTGGCCCTTATTAGACCAATCATTTTAGTACAATGCCCACTTCGGAATGTACCCAGAATGTGTCCAACCAGGTTTATGCATCAATTGAAGCATTCTCAGAGGTTCCTCATAAAAAGAATACATGGTGTGGACAACATGTCCTTTGCAGATAGTCTCAAAGTCTTATTGTTGTACTCTGTCTTCTGCAGACTTCTAAGAGGCGAACTATGCCTGGTTTTCAAAGCTTCCTCTGATCCAGCCCTTCTGGACCTGTTGCAGATCCACAAGACAAATGGCACTAGAAAAACCTGCTATAGGAACACAGACCTCTTCTGCAACATAAATAAGACATGTTGGAGGGACAAGTATGTATTTGAGACACTACCTTTTTTTTGGAACAAGCTTTCCAGCCTGATGAACCAGAGTTCCCCCCTGTACTCATTCAAGCATACATTTACCCCTGGTTTGCATTATATTATTATTATTATTATTAAAGAGGAAGTATCACCCATAATGAAGCTATACCCAAATTAAAATGAGTTGCAGAAAAACCTGTCATATACATTTAAGAAGCACGACTAGACTTAAAATGGCCCTTTTCAGGTTATTGGTCTTGCAATAACCTATGATCCTATGAACCTACGAGAATAAAAAAACAAGAAATGTATAGGAGTGAGAAATATTTTACAGCTTTGAGAGTAACACAATTGGTACTGCATTAAAGAAAGCAATGAGTACCTATGCCACATTTGGTATAAATAAGCCAAGCACAAAGTACACAATCTGTAGTTACTAAAGTTGGCATTTTTGAACTGATTGCTTATCTATGCTTTCTGTTGCATATATTGTTACTAAGCGGATTATGCCATTTAAGTGCTTATTTATAATGTTCTGCAGTAATTTTCATGGTTTGATTAAAAAAAAAACTACTCTGTTATTTATCTAATGGCTTGGCTGTTACTGCATTGCTAAAGTGTTTCTGGTATCTGATGTAGTACTCTTTGCTTTTCACAATTTCCCTGATGTCTTCAGCTAGTATTTGGTCAAGTGTTAGCTTCTAAGAATCAGTGGTAATGATTCTTGGCAGAGAAATAAACTTTTACTGTATTCTGAAAGTAGACATTTTTGACTGAATTCCTAGCTCATGTTCTATTATTTCCCTTTATGAGATAAATAATGTAAAGGCTCCAGATGACATGGCACAGGTTTGAGCCATTTCCTTATTTAAGAGCAGAAACGTATTGTTTTCTGGTGCATTTATAGTTTGTTTGATTAAAAAAAACGTTCTGTTGTGATTTCTAGTGGTTTGGCTATTATTGGATTACTAAAGTGCTATCTGATTCAATGTTTTCCACTGCTTTTCCTAGTTCTGCTGCTGTCTTATACATTTTTCCAGCTAGCATTTAGCCAAATGTTAGCTCTTAAAAACAGTACTATTGTTTCTGTGTCAGAGAAATAAATTTCTACTGTATACTGAAAGTAAGCATTTTTCCTTGAATTCCTAGATAATTTTTATAGTTCTTTTGTCACCCTACTGTGATAAATAGCAATGGGATTCTCTACAACACTGTACTAACTAGACAGACGCAGGTTCTTCCAGTGTGAAATTGTCTACAAGCAAGCCTACTCATTCTCACATCCACAAAATTACTGCAGCTGTATTCCTGCACCGACTACTAATTAGATTCGAGTCCCATACTGTTTTAGATAACCAAAACCTATTCATTATTGCTTTTCCCCACTTACATTACAAATACAAACCATTTTTAAATACATTTTTAACCACATTCCCGTAATATTACTTATCCCTTTTTCCACTACAAATATAAGCCGCCTATAAATAAATTAATGTATTCTTGGACTAAAATGGAAAGTCAGTCATCTTGTCCATCTTCATTTGCCAAACTCATAGCACTTAGTATACTCAGGCATACATGCTCACAAACAATGAATTATCATGAATGAAACAAAATCCACGTCAGCAGAACCAGCAGCAAAAAGTCAATATTAAGTGTTTTATTAACATCCACTTTTCATTCAAGAAAACTGAACTTCTTCAGACAAACATCAAAAGTTTTGATGTTTGTCTGAAGAAGTTCAGTTTTCTTGAAAGAAAAGTGGATGTTAATAAAACACTTAATATTGGCTTTTTGCTGCTGGTTCTGCTGACGTGGATTTTGTTTCATTCATCTTAGTTTGTTTCAACTTCTGTTGCTTCAAACAATGAATTATTGCTTAGATTATTGCTTTCTATATGTGAGAGATGCAAATACTGGAGGAATCTCTGACAAACATGACCTGTGACAAATACAATCCACCATTGCCTTCTAAACAGATACACAGTAAACTACCAAATGCTGATGCTTTTAAAAAGACCAGGCAAAAGCTTACCAGACCTAGTGAATCTAGAACTCAGCATAAATCAAACACTGCAACACCTATTAGCACTAGCACAGTAAAGGGACATCAGGTAATTAACCACTCTGAAACTAATACACTTAGGTACCCTTCTAACAAAACTGATTGAACGATTGATTACTGCATTGCCAGACACAATGACTCAACTCTCAGAAGGCTGGCTAAAGAAAGAGTGGCAGTGAGTTGCCTTTCAGAAGCCAGGATCTTTGACATATCAAGGGCTAAAGATTATTAAGCAAAAACTATGATTACGATGTAGTAGTGACCCATGTGGGTGTGAATGTCCAGTAGTTGTCCATGTGGGAGTGAATGTCCTAGTGCATAAAACCATGAGGGGTATACAAAGAAACATGGCAGAGCTACATGTCACAAATGTGGGTAAGACACTGGTTTTGAGCAGAATTCTTCCATAGGTTCATAGGTAGGTACTAGGCTATTGGCCCTAGGGCCTATATAAGCCAAGCCAAAAAGGTACCCTGGCTTTCGCCACCCAAAATTATTTTCCTGTGCCCCTGTTGAGCAGGGCCACAGAAGTGATCCCGGGGGTGAATTTCATATCTCCCATCCAATCATCAAGATTTTGCTTGAAGAGTGCTAATGAGGAGCTTTGTTTGATATAGATAGGTAGTTTGTTCCAGAGTATGGGAAGTCTCTGGGACAGGAATCTATCACTCCAGCATGTTCTGTTTATTGTGGTGACAAGGTTTAGGTCCATAGAGCATGTAGCTCGGAGGGATTGAGATTTCTTTAAGTGGAGCATGTCCAACAGCTCTGGGTTTGACATAGCTTTGTATGTTAGGAAGAGATCGCCTCTGAGTAGGCGATATGTGACGGAGTAAAACTGGAGTTTTTTGAGACGGTCTGCGTAGAGCATCTGTTTGAGACCGGTAATCCTCTTTGTGAGGTATTTCTGCGACCTTTCCAGTTGTTGTAGATGTCATGTGAGGTACATACCAAAAGGGGTGCTGTATTCTATAATGACTCTAATGAGTGATGAGTAGAGGGAACAATGACCTCTTTTTTCCTGGATGAGAAACCTTTTGTGATGAGGTGTGCCACGTAGAAGGATTGTCTGACTACTGTGGCGATGTGATTATCAAAGGAGAGACTACTGTCCACCTGTGTCCCAAGGTCTCTTATTGCACTTTTGATGTTAAGTGAACTACCATCTATGTGGTAGTTCATGGGTACAGAGTTTTTACCAAAAGGGATGACAATGCACTTTTTGGCATTGAGCTTGAGGCCATGGCTTTGACACCAAGCATCTGTCTCAGTGAGGCCCTTTTGTAGGATGTCCACATCGTTAGGAGTTTCTATTATGGCTCCTAGTTTGCAGTCATCTGCGAACTTCATTAGCCAAAGACTTTTTGTGTTAGCCCGTACTTCAGAGAAGTAGATACCAAACAGGAGAGGAACCAGGACTGAACCCTGTGGTACTCCACTTGTCAATGGTCTCAAGTCGAATTTGCAGTCTGCTACTTTCACAGTGTGGGTTCTGTCAGTGAGCCAGTTGGCAACCCATCTTGTGACATAGGGATTTATACCTAGTTTAGTGAGTTTATCTATAATTCCAGATGGGGATGGTGTCAAAAGCCTTGGCGAGATCTATATAGGCTGTGTGAACCATCTTACCCTCATTTACGGCTTTGGTGACCACTTCAAAGAAGTCTATCAGCTTTAGGAGACATAATTTGCCTTTTACAAACCCGAACTGGGTAGGGTCCAGAGTTTAGAGATTACCAATGTCATTGTTTATAAGTTCCATGATGATACATTCCATGGCCTTGCAGACCAGGCACGTCAGGATAATGAGGTGGTAGTTCCCGGGGTCCATGGTGGCTCTCCCTTTCTGGAGTGGGATGATCATCACTGTGTGCCATTCAGTGGGCACAAAGCCTGAGGTAAGTCTATGAGTGAACATGGTACTTAGGTGGGGTGCCAGTTCATTCTGTAGTTCATGTAGAACACAGCCTGGGATGTTGTTAGGTCCCATGGATGCTGTGTTCTTAGCTTTAGAGAGTGTGTTTTTTACCTGTGCAGCTGTGATTACAGGAACTTTGCATTCTTCTGGTATAGAGATAGGCCCTTTAGGGGGTGAGAGTTGGGTAAAGTTAGCACTGAACCTATCTGCCAGGATGTTGGCAATATCAGTGGGTTCTGTATATTTAGTGCCATTGTGCTGTAATTCAGAGCAGATATGAGTTTTGCCATTGAGATTCTTGACATAGCTATAGAATGCTTTGCGGTTGCCTTTAGAATCAGTGGCGATTTTGTTTTTGTGACTAGCTTTGGAGGATTTTATGAGGGATCGTAGCTTCTTACTGAGGCTGACCAGGGAGATCCTCCAATCATGGGATTTTACTCTTTTTTGCAACAGTTTCTTTCTTCTGTTGTCTGGCTTCCTATTTTGGAGTAGAGCATCTTGATTCTGTTAGGGATTGCACGATCCATGCACTCGTATAAGTGCTTATAAAGTGCATTTGTGTAGGATTCAGCAGTCGTACCTCTATTGTCTGTCTGCATGGGTGTCATGAAGTTTGCCACATCTGTGTTAAGAAGCGTGAAGTTGGCTTTGGAGAAATTTTTTATGGTGACTTTTCTAATGGGGAGTGGGGGCAGGATGTGGATGTCTAGGGTAATTAGCTTGTGGTCGGATCTGACCAACAAGAAATTGAGCTCTGGTGTGGAACACTGGTTGCCCATGTTGGTAATAACCAGGTCTAGGATATTGCTGCCCCTGGTGGGGGTGTGGATAAGTTGATCCAAGGTGTCAGAATTTATGAATTCCAGAAAACGTTGAGCAAAAGAGTTGGTACATGAGTAGTTTTCACAGTTAATGGTGGGGTAGTTAAAATTGCCCATTATTAGGGTGTTAGGTTGTATCCTAATATTTTCCAGTCTATCAAGAAATGAGGAGTGGGAATCCTGGAGCATGGTGGGGAATCTGAAGCAAGCTACAGTTTGGATTGCGGTCTTGCCCAGAGTTAGTTGCACTTGGATAATCTTGGATGCATTATGCTGAGCAACTAGCCTGGAGGTGTGGATATCCTTAATGAATATGGACACACCTCCGCCTTTAGTGTTTCAGTCACGGTTAGGTGGCCGAAATGTGTCGTATGAATTATAGCCTGGTAATGCAGGAGTCCTCTCTGGGGCCTTGAACCAGGTTTCTGTCACTGCTCCATCTCCTGAAATGTCAAACTATGTGGAAAAGATGCTTGGCTTCAACAAGTGGATGCAGAGCTGGTGTAATTTAGGGGTTCATTATGTGTCAACATGGCATGGGATGCCTGACAATCACTCTTGCTTTGCCAGGGATGAATTTTACCTCTCATTCTAAGGGTTTTATATACTGGCTAAAGCTTTTGTAGCTCCCATAGTGCTGTTTTAGGCAGAGTGTACCTAATGGATCTCCACAACTGTAAATTATGCCTTTTCCTTAATTTCATAAACAAAAACCTCCTTGGACAAAACTGCCAAGGAACCCACCAGAGGGCAAAATATTCCTGACCTTGTCCTTATCAACATGGCATTGATAGCAGCTATCACCCTGGTATTCCATTCTCCATTTAAATCCAGCAGCAAAAAGATAATATTTTCCTTCAAAATCTCCAAATAATTAGATGCAAACATCACAAAGTTGAGAGACTTTAAATGTAGAAATGTTCCACATTTCTCTGAAGACTCAAAATTCAAGTTTAACTATATAACCCAAGATAGTGATACAGCAATGTTGGAATATCCCCTTTTAAATGAAAAGGAAAATACATGTATGACTGACATTGTTAGCCATGGTTACCATTATATATTATTAGTTCTATATCTGTTAATGTTTTCGCCACTGAGCATAGTGTTATTAATTCTAGCTTAACATATGGTTAGTTATTAATCTTGCTATTTCCTGGCATATCATATGATAGTAAATAATAAACATACTGAAAATAGTTACCATTTAAAAGATGCATGCTGGCTTCAACAAAAGGCATGCAATTAAGGTTTGCTTTCCTAGCAGAAAGGCCTCTGGAATGTTCAGAAACAAGCATACAGTATGAGCCTGAAACCCATATGCTAAAAATTTGCCAAACATCTAAACTGAGTATCCTGACTTCTACACAGTCCAAAAGGTGCCATTAACACATAAAACCACTGAGATGATCCATGAAACTATTTTGATTCTCAGATATTAAGGCATCAAGAGGTCAGAAAGGAGTGACAAAGTCTCAGGATATAAAGAACGTGATCTCTTAATTCCCTTCCTCTTTTAAGATATGTTGTTAATCAAAGAGATAATGTAAGATAAATAGTAAAGACAGGCTGGACTTCATCAATTACAGAGACAGAACAAAGAAATTCACAAACCTTCTCTATGCTGAAAAGATGTACACAGCAATGGAACTGAACTCAAGTCAGTCATTTTTTTTGAGTCAGTCATTCAGTGACTCTGTTCAGTCCAACTTTGTTGTGGTCAGCCTGAGACGTTTAGGTTGTCGAGTCAGAGACTTCAGACTTTCAGACATTCATCTTCTTGTTCCAGTCAAACCTGCCTGTTTGCAGACAGACAGTGGAGGACTGACATATCTTTCTACACTCTGGAAAAGGAACCAAAGACTGTGATACTGCTCTTTGCCAGCTCTGGAACTGGTAAATCCAAGAAGGTAGATCCTTTCTCAATGAGGTAAAGTAGAGTGTGCATTTAACCAAGACTTCCTGCAAGTGAACTGGACTTTAACCCACAAGAGCAGCCAGCATCCAAATGCCGGGAAGTATCTCCCATTTTGTGAATCTCCCCAAAGGCAGACTGGACAGAGAATTCAGAACTATTTCTCAGTGCCCATCAAGGACCCAAACATTTTATGCCTGGACTCTTAAATGTGTCTGAACATTTGGTATGTTGCATACCTAACCATATTGGGGAACTACTGGAATTAATTTAATATTATTCTGACTTTCATGCTCTACAGCAGGTAAAGTTTTATTGCTTGATGCCTACTGGAAATTACATTAATAATGTATTTCTTATGTGCTAATAAATGCTATATTGTACAAAATTCAACTCGGTGCATGTTAGCTGTTTTAATTTTGGCTTTATTGTAATCTAGGACAATAGGGTTTGGAAAGGGGGGTAAATAAGCGTTAAACCACTTTATTCTTATCCACAGACAAATGCATTGCTTATAATATAAAGTATTGCTTCTAGCCTAATTGTTCTGACAGCAAGTAATTATGCAAACAAACTCTGTACAGCAGAAGAATGCATTGATCTGGCAGTCCATAACACAGCCAAACAAAATAGGAAGTTTAAAAGTACATATATAAATAAAAATGCATAAAAAGAAAAAAAAAAAGTGTTTCATAAACTGTATAGTAAAAAAAAAAAGAACTCAAATCAAGGTCAACATGAAAAAGTCAGTGACACAACTAAAAAATACTCTCAGGAATACATAGGTATCGTATGAACTTAGACTAGCATCAGAAGCTAAAATTAATTACAAATCCTTCTTTAGTCAAATTAGGAAACTAAAATAATAACACCCAACATGGCTTAGAATGTATCTGGTAGACATAGCCAAGATAGTAGCAAACAAATTCAGTACATTTTTTATCCCTGAAGTAAATATACAGAGCCCATATATTCCACAAAATCTCCACCCCCATCTTAACCAAAAGATATGTGGTAAAGGTATTCTCCAAAATGAAGAATATATTGTCTGATAATAACAGCAGTTTCCTGAAAAGCAGTACAAAATATGCCCTACTGTACCTCTTCATATAGCTATTCATTCTGAGCTTCTCTGCTAGTTTTGTCTCCCAAGTTTGGCATGCATATGTTGAGATAGCACTTCACAAAGGTGGACCTAAAACTGACCCCGGAAACTACAGATTCATTAGCCTGACTGGTCTCATATGCAATCCCTGGATGTATATAACTGACCTAATTAATAATGATATGAAAAATGTCGTAATGGTTGATGCCCAGCAGTCTGACTTTGATAAGTGCAGATCCTGCCAAATTATTCTGGTCAATGTATTTGAGAGAGTAACACAGGCCATGGACAGGGGGCATGCTGTCCATACAGCATACTCATCCTGGTTAAGGTTATTGACACCATACCACATGCTAACATAATAAACAAACTAACAGAAGCTCTCCAAATTGACTCCATACATAGTTAGGTGGATATCAAATTGATTGAAGAATAGAGCCAATGTAATGGTGGCAGCAGATGCATTCTCAGTAAATACAAAGGTGACCCATGGTGTTCCTTAAGGCTCTGTGCATGGGCCCCTACTATATGGCACCTATTTTGCAGACCTCCAAATTACAAATGAGGATCTCTGACTAACCAGTTTTGCAGACTGACTGCAAAATTAGTGCCAGCCTCAAACTCCTCTCTGATATGTAGAAACTCCAACTGGAGCTTATAAATGTCAACAACTAGTGCTCAGACCATGGGTTAAAACTAAATGCTAAAAATGCAATATCATTGAGATTGGTAAACAAACCCTTCATCCAGCTTACAGTATAGATAACACTAAAAATGAAAGTGTGGTAAGGCCTTGGAACCTAGGTAGATAATTTGCCTCCCTTCCCTTTGACCATCAAAAAATTAAAAAAGAAAATACATCATCTGTGTAACTGCTACCAGTAATTATGCACATATGTTAAAACAAACTTCTATCGGTATACATTGTACAGCATTTCCTTTAAACGCAACTTGATATATTGTAATTACCATAGCAATAATGCCAACATATGTGTCTCCTTGTACTCTACTTTGTTCATTGGTTATTACTGTAGCACTTTATCTGCTGTGGCTTAGTGGTACTTCATGCAGTCTTGTGTGTCCAAGGTCTGGGGTTAGAGACTGACAGAGGTGTTTTAGTGGCCTAATGTTGGATTGGGAGGGTGGTCTAATGGTTAAGGTATTTGCCTTACAAACACAAAGTGCAGGGTTTGAGTCTCCCCAGGGATAGTTGGTTAAGCTTAAAATGGCTCAAAAGGGCAGTTAGCTTGGTACTAATCTATGAGCCTATATTTAAATACTTATGAGTAAAAATACACTGTTTATTTTATTTGCCTTACAAACACAAGGTGCAGGGTTTGAGTCTCCCAAGGGATAATTGGTTAAGCTTAAAATGGCTCGAAAGGGCAGTTAGCTAGGTACTAATCTATGAGCCTATATTTAAATACTTATGAGTAAAAATACACTGTTCATTTCATTACCTCACACACTATCTGCTGAAAATCTTAGCCTGTCTTCACTACATCATTCAAAGACTTACCTCTCAGCTCTCCACTACTGAATGCAGAGTAAAGGTTGTAAACATTCCTTCAAAAATGGGCTTCAAAAACAATAGATTCCCACAGATCCATATCAGTGTACCAGAAGAGTGCAGTAAAACACAAGTTCACCTTTTTACAGCAAGAAACCAGTATTCCATGAGTAAATGTTTTCTTTGTTTCATTTATTTTTTCTGCTTGATAACTATGTCTTTCACAAAGAAATAATAAAACAACTACAAATAGAAGCTAAGAATACAGAAAACAGCAATCTTGGCCAAAGTTAGTACACTAGCAAATACCAAAAAATTTTCCAGCTGCCATGAGATAGATAATCACATGGACTTCAGACACATTTGTGTACTGTGGTTAATGTTTATGTGTCCATCTGTCCTTCAAAAGCTTGGGCATGCAGGATTGCATCTTAGAAAAAACAAAAAGAAGAGAGCACTGCTCAAAACAAACAAGCTGTTCAATGCCAGCCACTGTAATAACATTTAAAAAGTCAATGAACCCAGAACTGTAGTCTATAAATGCAGTAATAGTACAGGACCATTATGGGGATGAGCAAAATTACAGATTTCATCTTGCTATATAGAACTCAAATAGTTCCTGGAAAATGCAGCTGAAAAAGCAGGTGAAAGATTCAAACCATAAAATCCAGTGCATGTGGTTTGTGCATGTGTGCTTTTTTCCTTTTTTTTTAGCTCTTTTACCATTCCCCTTCTTCATCTTTATGGCCTCCACACCTGCTCCCCTGGACTACCTTAGTTTTACTGGCTAAAGCCAATGTGGATGCTGTGGGCATTTGGGGCGGGGGGGGGTCATTTGCCATTACCTTATCCACCAGAGTGGTTTACTTATGACATACCCATTTCTCCCAGCTCCTCCCTGTCATGTGGCCTAGTAATCTCCATGGGCTCATACAGTAGGCAACTGTGCCAAACTGCTCCATACTTCTGCAAAGAACTGACATTAGCAAGTTCCCCTGCCCTCTAAGCTGAAGCACATTAAGACTAGTTCCCATCCTTTACCAGGTAGCACCTATTGCTTTGTGTGCCCATGCATGTCACCTACACCCACAAGATGGGACTGGCCATCCTCCCTGCGTGGGTATCATACAACCAAGCCACTAATCACACCTAGGTTGCATTGGCCTTAGTAAGGGTTTTAGCTCTGTATGCTATGTCATTGGCTATGTACGTTTGTTTTTCTATTTGTGTGTGTAAATCTATGTGTGTGTGTGTGTGTGTGTGTGTGTGTGTGTGTGTGTGTGTGTGTGTGTGTGTGTGTGTGTGTGTGTGTGTGTGTGGGTGGGTGTGTGTGGGTGTGTGTGGGTGTGTGTGTGCTTCTGTAGATATGCATGTACATCAGTGTGTGTGATACACCTTTAAGAAGCTTTCCAGTGAGTCAGTACATGCATATAAGTACTGAGCATGTGCAAGCAAGAGTGCCATTTTGATTGAGTAGCCAGAGTGAGAGTAGGCCAGTATGTAGTCAGTCAGTTAGTTAGATAATTTGTTTAAGTTTAATGTTCCTGCCATCCATCCTTATGTATTTGTATAAAATAAACCACTTAAACAAACACCCAAGACTCAATGTCTTCTTAATGCATACCATGCCCATGTGTGTGTGTGTGTGTGTGTGTGTGTGTGTGTGTGTGTGTGTGTGTGTGTGCTGGGTAGACATAACTTATAACTTTATTTTGGGGGGACTTCCAAGATGGCTGCAAATTGAGTAACAGCTTAATTCTAGCTCTCCAAGTAAGAAAACAGAAACTCAGAAGACAAAGCTAGTAGACTTATATATCTGAGTAAATTTCAGTAAATGGCTAGTAACTCCACTGCCAGGATGCCAGGAAAAAAGAAATACTGAGGACCTGAAAGAAAATCAGCTAACAATTTAACAACACAAATACAAAAGGTGAAGAAAAAGCACTGACTGGGGAGAGTACTGCAGTTCTTCAGCAAAAGCAGTGCAAGCTCCAGACATGTTGTCCAGTAAACTAGAGGAAAATACAAGACAACTGCACACAGACCTGATTAAAATAAATGAAACACTGATGGAGTATATCAACTCAAATAACAAAAGGCTGGAAAAATGGAAGAAGCTTTAAACAGATACTCAGATGATGTGGAAAAAATGTAAAAATCAAAAGTCAAAATGAAGAAAAGACTGTCTGAATATTGAACTGATCAAGAAGAGATATTTTAAATAAATATAGAATTGGAGGACATAGCACATAGGGAAAACATGATGTTTTCTGCTGTACCAGAGAAACTGGAATGAACAGACTGTATTAATTTTATGAAAGTATAAATAAGTAACTGGACTGGTATTCCACAGCAGGAGTTGTTAACTGAAAGGTCACATTGTGTGTGTGCTCCAAACCTGGCTATGAGAAATCAGCCTAGATCTGTAATAGCAAAGATGCAATCCTACCAGCAAAAGGAGTTGATTCTGAAAAATGTGGCAGAAATACAAAGCACTAAAAGTGGAAGAGAGCAGAGTGTTTGTAGAGAATGATTATTCACTGTACACCAGGCAGAAGAGGAGTAAATTCATTCCACAATTCAGGGACTATAGAGAAGCAAGTATGAGATTCAAATTACTGTACCCAGCTATGTATCTTCACAATATTATTTCCTGGAGGGACAAATCAGTTTTTGATGTAATACATACTAAGAAGGAAATACAAATGTCTGTCCAACAAAAGTGAGCTGTGAAACAGAAGGAGATTCTGATTCTTCTTCTTCTGGTAATAAAGACCACAGAGAGATTGTGTCAGTGAAACCTTCTCCAGTTTTTCAATGGAAAATGCTTGAGAGAAGGAAAGAAAAGCACAAGAGTTGGCTGGATGAATTGAGAGTATATTGGAAATAAATCAGAGACAGGATTTGGGAGATGGAAATGATCAGGAATAAAACCAGTAACTTTGAAATTTACAAATGTGAGATTACAAAGCAATAATTACATTGTGAAGCATGAAAGAACAAGAAAATAAATACTCAACTTTTTGCCTTTGTTAAACTTGTACAGGACTCTAAAGCATATGTCCTACTTCATCTCATTAATGTTTGAAAAAATACTTAGGAGAGGGGAAGCGGGGGAGAAAGTTAATTGTAAGTAAAAAAAAACTTTTTTTCTTAATAGTAATATTTTACAGTGCTTGATTTTCTTTGCATGCTATAACGTAAAGTTTACTCAGTTATTTTTAAGTGTAATGAGGATACTAATGTAAACAGGTACTCCTCTTGTTTTTGTTTCTTTATTCATTTCTCCCTTCTCTCTTTCTCCTTGTTCAATTTTAAGAAATGTAGGCACTGCAATGTAAAAATGAAAAGTATGGTCAAAAGAGCATGACAAAATAAAAATGTATATACTTTTTCTCATTCTTGCATAGAGGAATGGCTAGACTAAGGCCTTTAGCTTGATCTAGTAACAAGTTTTAAGAGAAAGCAAGTAAATGAAAAAGAACATTCAATATTATACAACTTTTTTTCTAGCAAATAAAGGTATGCTTTTAGTAGCAGCTTTGTATCTGGTCCTCATGTCTCCATAGAGAAAATCTATAAAGAGAAATGGCTAGGAGATAAAGTTTTCTGAAAACATTCATGTGTTTTTCCAGCTGGGGAGCTATAAAGATAAGACATAACCAGACAGCACTTAGTAGAAGCACAGGCTGTATAATGTGTCTTAACATAGATAATCTTTCTTTTAGGTTAACCCAAGTCTGTGAGTGTGGTTGTCAGTTTGGGACACTTGTTCCTATCATAAGGGTAAAACTTCAATATCTGAAGATGTATACAGTTTTCTGTATTAAGTTAGTAGGTTTTAGGGGGGTTGAGTGTCTATTTTTTTCCCCTTGAGGGCTTTCAATAAAAAAAAAGCATTTTGTAAGATGTGACATAGGCCCAAATGAATATGAAAACAATCAACTGTATAAAAGATTAACCTGCCAAACAGTGCATGCATGTAACAAAAACTGTAACTAGACACTTAAAAAAGCTGCTACACATAAAAGGTGGGAATAATAACATTTTATCATAGTGATGCTTTCTGTAACTTCTTTAAATGTCAATGGCCTCACATATAAATACAAAAAAGAAAGAGTAGTGATCAATGTTTAAAAAATTCAGAGTGCAAATAGCTATGTACAGGAGACACACTTAGAAAGAACCAAACATGTAAATTTGATAAAGAAAGCTTTTCAGGATGGTTATTCAGTGGAATTACTGGGACAAATAAAAAGAGGAGTACTTATATTAATTGCAACAGGATCTCCAACAGTGATAGATAGAAGAGGATAAAAAATAACAGTAGACTTGTACTACTAAGGGGCTACTGGCAAGGGAAGAGGATTACACTGGCATGTATTTATATTCAATCTAAAACTGCTATAATGGAGTGTGAGAAATGTCTGAGAGAAATAATCAGCTTTCATCAAGCAATATTACTTATAGGTAGGGACTTGAATTTGATTTGCAGCAGTGAAGATGCACCTGGGGTCCCAAAAATGAAAATATAACAAAAGAGGGTAGATTTTTGAATACATTTATGAGAATATCTGGCATGGAAGATGTGAATTCAGTACTCTGAGTTCAGTGTGAATTTACATTTTATTCCACAAGATACAAAAACTGGGCTAGCTGTCATAGAATTTACATTTCACAGGAACATGTGCATTTAATAAAAAGTCTTCATACACACCCGATAACCATTTCAGAAAATGTGCCAATAATAACTATAATAAAAACACAGGGTAATAAAATAAAAATTAGATGCTAGCATTTTCCCATCCATCTAAAGGAATGGATAATGAAAATTACTCAGGAGCTATTAAAGAATATAGAAATTTCTTCTGATAATATAGCTAGGGAGTTGGATAAAATTAAAATGGAGTTTAAAAATAGGGTGAAAATAAAAAAAAAGAGATATGGTTAAGAAGCAACAAAAATTATTTAGAGGGACTGACAAATTAAAGTATTACAGAATATGAGGAATCTCACAGAACAAGAGGAGGAGCAACTGCAGAGGGTAAACAGAAAATAAGTGATTACTTCAATAATATGCATACGTTTTAAAAGATTGCTGTTAAGCAACTGTTTTTGATAACTCTAGAGCACAAAAACTTTTAGCACAATGACTCAGGCAACAGAATGTAGAAAGGGCTGTCACCAACCTCAGGGAACCTATAACAAGGAAAATAACAAGAGGTACTAGCAATCTTTCAGAAATTCTATGAAGGTCTATATAAAGCAGTGAAATATGGAAATCAAGAAAAGGAACAACTGGAAAATTTTATGGCATAATTAAATATGTCAAGGGTAAAGGTAGATGAAATGTGTCAAGGGTAAAGGTAGATGAGGCTCAGTTACTAACAGTTAGGATACGAGGAGATGAGATAAAAATGGTGATGTATACCCAATCCACAGGAAAGTCCACAGGAATAGATGATATTCCTATGGAAGATTGTAAGCTAGGAGGTAAAAAACTGATAAAAACCCAGAAGGTTTTGTTTAACACTCTAAGTACCAACATCCTGGAAGAAAGCGGTGGTGGCTATAATACCTAAAGTGGGTAAAGACCCAACAAATCCAGCTTCATACAGGCCTGTTTCAATACTAAACTATAATTACAAAGTGTTTATGTCTACAATAGCTAAAGAATGGCAAAAGTGATGCCAAACTTGATAGATATGGATCAGTGTTGCTTTGTGGAGGGGAGGCAAAGATTCAACAACATTAACAGAACATTGATGATCCAGAGGGAAGCAGAATGTAAGAAAATACAATTGTTGTTGGTGTGTCAGAAAAAAAACATTTGACAGAGTAAGCTGGGACTTTATGAGCAGGGAAATTGAAGCATTTGCATTCCCTAATAAAATTATAAGGTTGATTAGGAATATATATGAAAGATTGGAAATGAAAATTAAAGTGGATGGGTGGGTTCCTCTCTGATAATTTCTGCTTGAACAGAGGAACCAGGCATGGGTGTCCTCTTTCCCCTTTGTTATTTCCGTTATATTTAGAACCATTTGCAAAGAAAATTCAAGGATATAATTGGTATGTTAGTCAAAAAAAGCTGTCTCTATTTGCAGATGATATTATTTTATACCTGACAAAAAACAGAAAGGGGCATTGCAGTATTGTGGAATATTTTGAGGCAGTTTCAAATCTTTTCAGGATACAAAATTAATGAAGCTAATTACCCACACATGAATTTCTTCAGCAATATCTATATTTATAGGGACATGAAGTACTTAGGAGTATGGATTAAAATGGTTCTGGTGTGACAGCTAAGGTTATGTGGGAAGAGACTAAACAAAAGATTATGCAAAAACTGAGAAATTAGAAGCTCTGTTATATAAATATTTATAGTAAGATACAAGCAGTTACAATGTTTTTAGTCCCTTTAGTCTTATACACAGGTCAGGCATATTTTTATCAACCAGAGGAGAAGTTGTGGATAGCAATTAATAAAGAGCTGAAGGTTTTATCTGGGAGAGGAAGACAGCAAGAGTCAGGAGGGATAAGCTCACAGTTTATATTCAGGCCATCCTTTTTTTCCCGACCTACAAATAAATATGCTTCTGTGTTTCAGCAGCAAATGTTGAGAGGTTTACATTTTAACTTTAGTTACAAAATGGATGTTAATAGAAACTTACCTTGAAAAATATTGTACATTACAATCTTTAAGGGATAATACAAAATGGATCTTAATAGAAATTTACCCTGAACAATATTGTACATTTCAGTCTTTTAGGGATAATTGTAAGGTGGTCATTACCAATGCAGACAAGGGGGGGTCTAGTAGTGATTTGGAATCATAATTCATACATACAGGAAGCTGGTAAACAGTTGATGGATATACAGTTTAATCAAAAAAGGTTTGGGATCCTATGTTGCATTTTAAAAAGAAAATTGATGTTTTTACTTTGGTTTTTGAAGAAGGGATTGTTACTAAAAGCACATTGCATCATTTGACAGTAACTGATCCCACCTCCCAATATTTTTACGTTTCCTAATATGCATAAAAATTCTTTATATCGCCCAGGCAGACCCATTGTTTTGGGTCATGGCTCATTAACTGAGCCTCTTTCTGATTTTTATACAAAATATTTCAAACCCTTATTAATTGAAGCTCAATCTAGAATTCAAGATACTACAGAATTCCTCAATATTCCAATGGATATGCAATTAGAAACAACTTGGTATATGGTTACTTTAGATATTAAGGCACTATATAATAATATTACCCACTGGGCTGGCTTGTTGGCTGTTGAATTTTGGTTAAATATAGCAGATTTATATAGCCCCGGATTTAATACATTGTTATCATGTATAACTGAGCATGGTTTGACTAAAAATGTTTTTTATTTCAATGGTGACTGTTAACTACAATTAAAAGGTACAGCTGCTGGGGCTTCATTTGCTCCCATTTATGCTGACCTTTTTATTGGGTATACAGAAGAGCAATTGATATATGATTCTAGTCACAATATTTATTTGGCTGAGATAGACATTTGGAGACATTATTTAGATGACTGCTGGCTAGTGTGGAAATCTGATGTGATTTATTTGAAAGAGTTCATTCAGTATTTGAATGACAATAAATGGGGTCTACAATTTACTGCATCCCACAGTATTAATGAAATTTCCTTTTTGGATGTCAAGGTTACTAAAAGAGTTGATGGCATGCTTTAATCTTCTTTGTTCTGAAAATAATTTCATTATAATTCTTTATTGGATGCTAATAGCTGTCAGCCACCATATAGCAATAATAATATTCCCAAATCCTAGTTTGTAAAGGTTAAGAGAATTTGCTCTTCAGTGGAAGAGTCACAAAAACATAGTGATGAACTCACAGTTAGGTTTCAAGCCAGGGACTATAAACAAGCTGTCATACAATGAGCTCATTGTTATGCTCAGTCTGCTGACTGGACCACCTTATTGAAATATAATATTCATAAAAAATGTGATACAGATGTTCGTTTGGTCACTAGTTTTGGTAACAGTACCAGTTTGTTTTGTGATTAAATCAATAAACATTGGGGGATACTGTTGGCTAACAATAAGTTTACCCAAGTGCTACCAGGGAGGTGCAGATTCACTTATAGAAAGGGCAAAACCACGGGTAATTTTTTTAATTATTTCAAAAAAAAACTATTCATTACGACATCAATAGTCAGTTATCTAAAGAAGTTACACCCTTGTCAGGCTGTTCCCCATGTGGACATTGTACAGCATGTAAACGTAAAAATAAAACAATTCTCATCTGCTTATACACCTGCTGTTTATGACCTTCATTGTTTTGTCAATTGTGTTTCTAAATGGGTCATTTATTTGGTTGAATGTACATTGTTCTGCTTTTTATGTGGGAAAAACTTCTAAACAGAACAAGTTATGTATACTTGAACATTTAAGTTATGTCAGAAACAAGCGAATATTTAATGCTTTATACAAACATGTTTTACAGCATCCTACAGCAACATTTAGATTTACTGCTATTGATCGTATTTGCATTAGAGGAACCAGTAAGTTAGGTTGGCATGATTTATTAAATAAAAAAGAACAGACTTGAATCATTAAACTAGGGATGTTGTTTTCTTCTGGTTTAAGTGATACATTTTGATTGGCTTTGGTAGTATGGGGGTGTGTCTGATTTGTTCTTTATACTGTTAGTTGGGGTAAAGGGTTTTTCACTGTTTTTTTATTCTTTGTAAGCACTAAAGAAGACTTTTGCTGAAACCAGTATGCTTGATGGTCAGTTTGATATATAATTAAAGTATTTATTTCATCATTCACCATTGGTTGTATTGGCAGATTTTGTGTTTATAAGCTTATTCTTCCAATAGAACAGAGCAGATTAGGATTACCCAATTTAGAGGGGTATTTCAGAGCAAGACAGTTAAGGCTCCTATACATAGCACAAGCAGAAAACTATAATTCAAAGTAGAAATAAATGATGATGAAATGGGGGGAAGCTCAAGAGACAAGGAGAGACTGGGATTTTGGATGCAGACTTTTAAGGAGAACAACAATAATTGTACAGAATATTATATTCATAAAGTAGCAGGAAGTACATTATGAACTAAGCCAATATGGGAATGGAGAAAGGAGATTTTGCCAATAGAGATGACTGCAATTCAGGATACAGACAATAGGCAAGATGGGACTGGAATTTATTTGAGAAAACTGGCAAAGGAACCAACACATTGGAAGCAACTAACTAGGGAGAGAGAAATGTAATAGAATGGGAAGACACCAAGAATTTATTTGGACTGCAGATTAGAAATTGCCTTCACTATCAAGGATTGATATCAGAATATAGTCAAAGAGAAATAAATAGGGGGGGGTCCTAAATGAAAGAACAGCACTGGTAGAGTTTTTAGTAGAATCTAAAACAGACGCTGCTGTTAAAAAAGGAGTAATTAGTAGAGCATATACAATACTGAATGATAACTATAAGAATCAGAGGCAGAACTACAAGAATCAGAGGAGGTTAGAAAGGACTGGGAAGAGATATTTGATAAGCAAATCACAAAGAAACAATGGGGGGACATGTGTATATCTCCCACATACACAAGAAAATCTAGAAGATTTAGGAGGGTGGTTTGATATAATGGTTAAGGTCTTCACCTCATAGACACAAGGTATAGAGTTTGATTCTGACCTCTGGTTATTGGCTAGACTTAAAATGGCCCTTCAGGGAAGTTAACCAGTATTCACCTGAGGATTTTTGCTTGGAAATGTTTGCATGGATATTTTTACACCCCAAGTTGACTCCAGAGAATTTTTCCTCAGGTAGACAGCAAATGTTGGAGGTGTGATGTGGATGAAAGAGATAATTGGGAGCATACTTTCTGGAAATATAATGAGTTAGCAGACTTTAAAGATTCCCTGCCAACTACTCTGTCAGAGATACCGGGTAAGCAAATTGGTATATCTAGGGAAATTATTTTTCTGAGCTATGATACAGAATCAGAATTGCCTAGACATAGTAAGGCCTTGCTGAGTCTAATTATTGTGGCTGCCAAAAAAGCAATTACTAGAAAATGGAAATCAAAGTCTAAACCAACTGTCCTAGAAGCAGTGAATATAGCAAAAGAAATAAAACAACTGGAATTGGGACCTTTAGAAAAGGGTAAGAGGAAATGACATAGAAAAAATGAGAATTGTGGGAAGAATACATACAGGGGAGGAATGAGGTATAAAAGAAGGCAGGATCTGAATGAGCTATGTAATGTTTGACTCACAATGATTGGGTAGATTATAAGGGATGTATAATTTTTGCAACTAAAATGATATCAATATGGTTTGTGTTGTGTAATGGTTGCAACTAAGATTATGTCAATATGGTTTGTTTTTGTTTATATAAATGCATGATTACCTGTGTCATAAGTGCTAATTTAATAAAGATGTTTCTTGTTTAAAAAATAACTTTTATTTTTGGATGTAAAATGCTGTCTCATTTGACTGAATGCACATTTAATTGAAAAGTCATCTGACTGAAAAGTGTAGACATCTATAGAATGTATCTGATGTTGTCATTTATTATCATATGAATTACTGGCAAGTGATTCTTGCAGAGCTTGTGTGGATCCCAGTGGTCTATATCATGTTGTACCCCGAGATCTGTAGCCAGTTTCATGATCATGGAGTTACTATATATAAGTAAAGGGTGCCGGGGGGGGGGGGGATTTCATCCTAGCTTTCACCCGTCAAAAACATTTTTTATGATGGATTTATTGTGGGGAATGTTTTTTATCAAATAATTTTGCAGTCAAATTAGTTTTTAATTAAATGGGTTCAAGCATTTGGGATTCAGTCAAATGAACATTCAGTCAAGTGACATAGACCCAAATACTAACTCCTACAATTACACACAGATAGCCTTTTATCTAAGTGCAATAATGCCTCCAGGATGGGCACTGCATCTCTTTGTCATACATCACAACACTCCTAGGTGGTCCATTATTTCTCTGTAACACCTACCTAGTCAGAGATTATTGCTTGTTTAAATAGTATAACAGTGCTTTCTCTCCAAAACAATATCTAATCAGCTAGTCATCTAAAAGGCAGCAGAGACAACTAGTGTACCTGCCTTTCGTTGTCTACAAACTAGGAACCAGAAACTCTTGTGCAAAAGAAAGATTAAAAATGCAAGGAGTCTTTCATATAAAAAAGATAACAGTTTTACACAGAAAAGATGTATTCCCCAAACAGGAAATGTGTCAGTCAATAGAAAAAGTGATGGCCTGTTCTAGCTCCCACCTACGCCCTCAACTACTTTGTATTTCATATGTTTTACCATTCAACTTTATTTTTTTGTTTTATTAAAGATTTAAATTAAACTAATAAGAAGTGACTCATTATAGAATATTGTGAGGAAATGGAAATTTGCATATACATTTCTAATAATAAAAATTATTTTCTCATCCATATTACCAAGCCACCTCCTTCCTTTTCTCACCACATTGTTTTGTGCTGCTCAGCCTAGCTGACCTGTATCTAGATCCCCAGTGGTGCAGTAACTGTCCATTCCTCATGGCCTACTAGCTGTATATCCACTGCATTCCCTCATCATTTACATTTTTTTCCTATTTTTTCATTAGTGTTCGTGTGTAGGAATGTATAATCAAACTTTATTTAACCACTGCAGAGACTTTTGTAATTCCTGAAGGCTATGGACAAGGTACCAAGAGTTTTTTTTTTCAGCAGTCATATTTATATTTTGTTTTTCCCTCTGGTGTTACTATTTAGTATTCATACACTATGGTGATTTTTAAGGAACTTTATTTTATTTTATTTTAGCTAACATTCCAGCTGACTGAAATACAGTAGATGGATGATAGCTGTTTTAACTGCTTAGCAGAACTTGTACTCAGTCAGAACTATATTTAAAAAATAACTACAATGTATCCCAGATAGTGGATTTATTTAATTAATTTGTGTATCAGCAACCTCCGTATGTCACTAGCATTATATAGTTTTAGCAACAAAGAACGAAACTGAAGTACATAAAAATGTGAAGGCAGAAGAGATCAAAAGTAACACAAAAATACATACCTGTAACACAAATTCACTTTTCAGCATCTTTTATAAGGCAACGTTTTTTTTTTTATTATGATAACTGGCCATTAATATAAGATATACAAACATGTACAATAATAACCAAAGTTGTGGCTATACTTAAAGTATTAGCACTTTCTTACTGGCCCATGATAATATTACTCCACTGCCTAGCTCTATGATGCTTTTGTGGGACTATGGTAGACAGAGTATGACAGAAAATGTGAAACTTTCATTTACTGTCAACTGCACAACATTCGGACTTTTAGCCCTAAATACTGGAAGAAGTGGTATTTGTAGCTGTAATTTCTAACACAATCCTTCAATCTAACCATGCCTTTAACTGCATATGTTATGTGCTGTAATTCTTCGCTCACATAAAACCACTAAAATAAATCTTACACAGTACAGCCATTCAGCCATTCTCTGTCATGTTTCTTTACTGCTGCAAGTTTGGGAGTGTAATATATATATATATATATATATATATATATATATATATATATATATATATATATATATACATATATATATTCATTCACACAGTTCTGCAAAATGAATGGAAGCCAGGCCACTAAAACAGATTTATATAAACTTTGGAGGTAAGAAGGTCGAAGGTTTATGCTAATGATCATCAGGGTATAATTCCACACTACAAACCTTGTAAAACATAGTGCTAAGAAATGTTACGCCTTAGTCCTGCTTCAATTCAAAGGAAGATACCATCTCTGCAAATTACAGCAAATCAGTCAGAAAACATTTTCTAACCCAGTGCATGGCACTACTCAAAATTTCAGAGGGAAGGAGACAAGTTCCACTGTCCCTTATGTGAGATGTGACAGCTAGAAGTAGTCAAAGCAGAAATCATGGCTTGTACTAGGGAAGACAAGCTGTTCTCTTATAGTGTCAGCTATCAAGTAGCAATTTGGGAGTGCAAACATATATTCATTTGGTTCTACCTGACATAAAGTCCATAAAATTCATTTACACAGTTCTGCCATAATACTGCAAGCCAGGTCACTTAAACCAGATTTAGGCAAAATATGCAGATAATAAGAATGCATGACCTAATAATGATCACAGGCATACTTTGTAAATAGTTTAGTAGTTTAGTTGACAAATGTTATGGGTTGTAACCCCTAGGTCAGCAAACTTGCCTTATAAGTGGCAATATATTTATCCCTACCCCCCTTCAAAAAGATATTGTAAGGAATCCTGCAAAATTTTCTCTTCCTGTCAGCAAATGGTTAGAAGAAAGAAAAGTCATATCATGTCGGTTTACATACCTCTGAAGTGTTGAATTTAATGGTGGTTAGTTCCCCATCCTGCTGGATACTTCACTTAAGACATCTCAGAACATGCAACACAATTAGCACATAACTAACACCTAAACTAGGTACTGTTACTACTCCTCAAGTATTCCTCTGTACATATAAAAAGGTCTTGTGCGAGGATATAGCAAGAACCACATCAGCTAAGAAATGATTAGGTGTAAATAACTTAGGTCAAAGTAAAATATCAAAAATATATAAATAATATCTCACTTCAAATTACCTCTCAACTTATAAGCCCACAAAATCTGGACAAAGCAAAAAACAATGTTGGGGAAAAGGTCAAAAATAGGGATACTTTTTAAAATATTTTTCGCATAAAATTAGGAAGTTGATATGCTAAAAGATTTTGTAATACTGTGTATTTTCTGAAAGATATGAAGTCTGAAATTCAAATGTCTGTCATTATTTAGTGTCTTCAGTTCTCAATCATGTGCCAGAAAATCACAAATTTTATGAAGTACAGTCTGAAAATATGAGGCAAAAATTTGGACATTCTGGGAAAATCTGGACATTTGAGAGATATGATTCAAATGTATAGTGGTCCTATTTACCGCAGCTACACTACTTTGTAGACTAAAGCATAAGGGACTTAGTCCTCTTCTGGTACTGAATTTTAGGCACCACAGACTGTTTTCTGTGGAGCGTTTACAGAAAAGGGGAAGGATATCCCTACTCTGTAGGGCCTCACCACACTTGGCCATTCTTACCCCACCTATATTCCCAAATAAAACAACATAATTTCCTTTATAACTTTAAGCTGCACCACATCTCATTCAGCCAACTGCTGATCATCCTGATAGCCAGTCAGATAAACTTCTTCCTAAATATGTCACCCGTGCAAACTGAGCTTCCTAAAGTAAAGTGCACCACAAATTTTCCTCCATTCCATTCCTGTACTGTTAGGTTACACAAATTATCTTCCCTTTCCTGCTGGTGCTAGCCATTTTACTGTCCTATAACCCTGTGCTAACCATTCAATTCTCTCTCGGTCTCTCTCTCTCTCTCCAGTAGCAACATGCACAAACTGCTACGTCTCATACCATTATCCAACTGCCATGACCTTAGTAAGACCCTCTGACTCACACATTCCCTGAACTTAAACCAAACAATATAGTAAAACAGAGTTACTAAGACAACTCACAGTGCTCATATCAATATACACATATGGTTAAGGGTGCATTCCAGCTATTAAGACATGAAGCTATATTACTATTATAAAACAATCATCAAAGCAATTTCCAGTTTCAATCTTAAATTTTTAAGATATTTTTATTTGCATAATCCTACTGATAATACAAAAGACAACAAAAATTGATAATCACAGACCAAAACTTTGACTGACAAAGCCAGATAGTACACCAACTATACAAGGGTCTAGCAGGAAACAATCTGACGCATCTTGAGAGACAGGGAACCAGATTTAATCCTATAACAGACAAAAATACAGTTCTAGATGTAGTTATCACAAACAAATCTGATAAATTATCAACTGTATGGATTGTCCCAACTACAGTGAGTGAACATTGTCCAGTTCTTACTAGTTCGAAAATTAAAGAGAAAATCTACCACTGAGACTCATTCATACCATTCCTGAAGCTAGTAACTCCCTACAAGAAGTAGAGCTAGAGTTCATAAACTGGGATCAGATGCACAACTGTTGAGATCCAGTAACAGAACTGCCAGCTCTGTGACATAGAAGGATATAACCATAACTATGTCACAGGCAACCCAAGTTCGATTAGCATCCTAGGTACCTGTAGGTGGTGGCTGAGGAGGATGCAAGTGAGTAGCTGCTACCAGCTTACCCATCCTAATGGACAAGCTCTGGCTTGCCATCTGACCACCATCTAGAGGAGCACTAGGTGTCTGTTCACTGGCATTGCATGGTAGCCAAGCTGCACTACTGTGATGGAATCACACTGAGTAGCTGAGGGGAAATAATGTATGGGGGGTATACTTCTCCTTGGGGGGTAGCAACTGTGGGCTCAGAGTAGGCATGGAGGTGCTCCCTGACAGTAAGAGGATAGGCTGCTACCCAAGATCCCCAGGCTGCCTCCACCCTTTCAACCATCTCATGCCAGGGAAGTTGGGCCGATGGGGTTTTCTCGACAGGAATTAATAGTCTACGGGACTCACATCTAGCTGGGGATACTTGGTTTCCCTTCCTCAGAGTAAAGCTATTTCCCACTATAAATAAAAATAGTCTACTCAAAGAATCAAAATATTTCTAGCAAGCCATTTGAAATGCATGTAACAATAAACACTTTCAAAATTTACCATCATAAGAAATATTAATGAAATGAAATCAACATATCTTATTATCCTCCCCTTCAACAAAATTCTGTAACAATATTCCCTACCCACCAAACAAACCCTCCAACACAAATAAATTTCCTATGACTTTTACTTCAAAACCTTTTCCAAAAAAAGAGATCCAGAAACTATTTGGTAAAACATACAACTGTTACAGCTCAGATTTTCACATATTACACAAAAATTGCAAAGAGTCAGTAGTGCCATTCTAAGCCATCAACTGAAGCATATATTCAGTCTCACTTTCACTACCAAATCCATTCCACCTCATTTTAAACATTTATTAATATTCCCCCACCTCAAAATAGCTATTCACACCCTCGTCTCTGGCTATTGGACTACTACCACCTCCTGCCCTAAAAAGGCTGGAAACGTTAACTTATATACAAATAGTAGACTAAATTCAAAAGTATGATATAATCACAGGCAAGCAATATGGATTCCATTCCAGCTACAGTACATTAACAGCTCTACATACTTTAATTAACCAAATTAGTAGCAGTATGGAAAACAAACTGCTCACAGGTGACATTTTACTAGATTATAAGCATAGTTTTGAAACTGTATACAAACAGCTATTATACCATGACTGTATATTAACATTCATAAAATGTGCAAGCTGATTGATCAGCCCAACCAGCATGCTCATTTTAAAATCGAGCATATACCAATAGAAAAAAGTCCGGTCCCATGAACTTTTATTTAATAATATATGCTACACAGCTTTCCAGTTTTCTTTAGTTTAAAAAAAAATAAATAAAATGAACTTTGAAATCCAAACAGTTCACAGGTACGAGAAAGATGGGGCAAAAAAAACCACAAGGGAAATCAGGTACATTATGCAAAACTAAAGAAACACACCTAATTATCCTTGTATTTTCTCTGCCCTTGTCTGGATTTCATTTTTTTTTATTAAAAAAAAATAAACAAACAATGGAGATCTTCCTTTCTGTGTTGCTTCCTTTCCAAAGCACTGATGTACTGTGTAAGCATGGGAAGATAAGTCCCATGCGCAGTACATCAAGAAAGACCCACGATACTGGAAAAAGGTAGAAGAACACCACATAGCTATTATACAAAGATGTTATTCAAGAAAAGTAAGCAACTTTTAAATAATGTCATTGTATAATAGCAATAACCCAAGGCTGGGTATGGGTAATGTTGGGTTTACCCACAGTTAGCTTTGTTCGGTCACTCAGGCTTTACTGTCATGACCAAACCATGCCATCTATGGGTAAATCCAGCATTATCAATACCCTGCCATGGGTTATTACTATAGTACATCAACAGCTGAGCAAAACTGTATTTGCTCATGAAGTAGTTCTGTGATTGCAAAACTACCTCAATAATAGAACCTTTTTAGTTTACCTTAATACTATCTCAGAGGCAAGGTGTACAACCAAAGGATTCTGGGATGTTTGCATTTATTTTTGTTTATCATTTGTCTACTTATGATCTCTGAGCTATCAGCTGCATACTGTATGTAGATAATATGTTGTGTTTACAAGAAGTGAATCACTGAATAATTTGAATAAACAGTTACAAGAGGATTTTGCACTGATATGGAATTGACCGACTTCTAATACTTGAACTGTTAATGCTCAAATATCTAATATCATGATACTACGAATTCAAAAAGCACTCACACAAGTTCAGCACCTAAACATTAAGGATCCAGAAGGAATATCCATATGATTCATGAAACTACAAAGATATCTGGGGATAACAAGTTATCCTTTAATAGACACGTCAAAACAGGCTGACAATGTATTAAAGCAACTGAAGGTATCAGATGGAATTTCCCACATGCATTCTAATGAAACTCAAACATCAGTTACTAAAAGCATCCTCATTCCGTGTCTCAAATATGGTCATCCACTAAACGGTCTAAAATATCGATGTCCTTTAAAAAGTCAAGAGCAAAATGTTCTGATTGATGTCATTTGTTCATCAAATAAGAGGGAGCACCACTGTGATGCAATACATAAAACCAAATGACTGTGACTAGAACACATTTTTTACTAAATACTCCAACCTACAAGCTACCAACCTTTAATAAATATGCTATTAGTCAGAACTCCCATTATAACTTATGAGCTCAAGACACTCTACAGCTAAAGTGGCCTCCATATACCATAACAACAAACCCAGCCCTTTACAAAACTAGTGCTGTAGCATGCAATACTCCACAGACAAAAATACAAAAAGCTAGCAAACTATTGCTCTTTCCAAGTCTCTTGATAGTACACATTAGTAACAAATATTAGTGAAATGTTATAAAGAGAACTAATGTGTAAGCTATCCTACTAAAAATGCACTATACTCAGTAATACGCAAACATAATGATATATGGATGTAACAAGTAGTAATAATGTGTGATAGTATCCTTATACTTAAAATGTAGTGACTTGTGTAAATAATCATGTAAAAACACAACTATAATAGTTAGTTACTATAAAAGCTGGTTATAATGGAATGTGAGTGTAATATTGGTTGGAACTCTAATATGGAAGGTAATCTATTTGGAAATGTTTTGAAAAATTGTACCTGCCTCTGGTTGTATCTGAAAAAGATCTTTGGGCCAGTTCACTTACCTAGTAAACAAAATGAAATAAATAAATATTTTTTTGAAATCATAAATATATATATTATTTAGTTGTTTCTATCTTGATTAATATTTTTGTACATATTAAATGTCAATAAAAGTTATTTAAAAAATAAACATATTGGAAAAAGATTGGCACTTTGACTAGTATGTGTGTGTGTGTGTGTGTGTGTGTGTGTGTGTGTGTGTGTGTGTGTGTGTGTGTGTGTGTGTGTGCACATGTGCAGGTGCATGTGTGTATGTGTGTGTAAAAGAGAGAGAGAGAGAGAGAGATGAGAAAGGGAGAGTTAACTGCCACTAATTACCACAGTGGTCAATAGATGAACTTATATACTAACAGTCTACATTGTTTATATTCAGCCAGCACTCTTCTGCTCTTAAAGATCACCAAGTAAAAATAATAAAGGAAGTTATGTAAACTAAAGGCATTTTGCTAGTTTGGAGTGAATATTGTATTTTATATAGTTATTTGGAGAGTAAGGTAGAAGGACTGGAAGTCTTTTTCAAAATTCTGTATTTAAAATTCAACCATATATATTTATATTTAAAACAGATGAACTAATTGTTAGCAAGGAAAGTAACTCAAACTGTGAAATCTATGTAAGAATAAGTCATCCCATGTTTTGGCAGATTTATTTCAAACAGGTTTCTTTACTAAACAATTGCATAGCATTTTTAATATCAACATTTTGAATATGAGTGGAATTCTCTCAGTGTATCAAGAATCAACTTGTCTAACATTCTTTTAAAGTCAGTGTTTTAGATGCACCTCACTGAATAAATGTCTAGTCTCGGCAGAATGCTGCTTTTTCTGTCTCTCTGAACTGATGAAGTATGCACAGAATCACTAGACAGGACTTAGTAGTCTGTAATTCACATTCTGTACACAAAGGGGGCAACATTTTTAACACAGAACACTGTTTCAGGACCTAATTATAAATTGCATTAAGCACACATGCCTGATTAGCAAACCTCAACATTATTATGTGGGAAATTCAAAGCATAACAAACAGTCTTTTAAATGCTGGGACATCCGGTAAAAGGAAATGGGATGAGTGGCATCTAGTACTATTAGGGAGAAACCGAATATGTTGAGTCAAGTTGGGATTTAGTTATCATTACTCTGTGTAAGTTAAGAAAAGGTAAATAAGCAAATAAGGAGACAGTGACAGTGAGTCAAGAAGAGAAGCAGTGTTCCTCATTTCATCACCGTCTTTAAATCTCTTTGTTAGGCTGCAAACTAGAAGGTATTCCAATGCACAAGTACAGACTCGGTAACTGCAGTGTTCTTTTCCGAAGTCCCACTGTAAGTAGCTACAATGTACAGCAACATGAGTTTATAAATAGTTAAAAACAATCCCCTGGATTCACAAATCCTATGTGTAAGACTTAATAAGTCTTACTCGGAGGCTGCAGTTGAACGGTATGATGTCAGCGTGCCATGAATATGCATGAGGGCACGCTGACTCAACTGTAAGTCTTACACGGACCATGTAAGAAAGCAGGGGGATTGTCTGACTGCCGAGCAGTCTAAATGTCCACACCCCTGCAAGTGTTTGAAAAGTAAAAGCAAATACACAAGAGCGAGTCCACTCAAATGTCCCTGCACCCAACACCACACTCCCTGATATTGTAAACCCCTATCATAGTTCTAAAATGCAAAACATTAAATTTATTTTTTTAAATTCCCAAAATAGCTGCCCGTATTTGCGCGTGTGTGCATGGGTGTGCCCATTGCTTAGCTAGAGTTAGCAATTCTGACATGGAAGAGCATAAGAAAGAATGTTTATACAAATCACACCAAATAGCAATAGTGTAATGGTAGAGCATTCACACAAAGAAGAGGCATTCACGGTTCGAGTCCCACCACTCCCCTTCGTATTTATTTTTTAAATCAGTATATGAAATAATACCTGACAAATATATTTAAACATTACTAAAAAGCAGTGAAATGGCCAATGTATCAGTGAACAAAATAAATATTTTAAAGGATCCTGATATAAAATTGCCTGCAGTTAAGCAGCACTTTACCCAGCGCAATAGAGTTGCCTATAGTTTAATAGTGCTTTACCCAGCGCAATAGAGTTGCCCATAGTTTAATAGCGCTTTAACCAGCGCAATAGAGTTGCCCATAGTTTAATAGCACTTTACCCAGTGCAATGTGTTTGCGCAGACGTGCGCACCACGCCAACCAGGGCACCGTAGGGCACCGAGGAGCAATGTAGAGCAAAGTTGCTTAAATGCAGCCACACTCCCTAGCCTGTCTGGACAGTATGAAAATAAAATGAATGACAAGGTTTGAACCCAGGACTCTGTGCATCAAAAGAAAAGTAGAGAACCACTAAGCCATGACAACATAGGGGAAACATCCACTGTTAACATTCATATACCTACAAATGGTAGTTTAACCATTACTAAGCAGGTCTGCAGTCAGCCAAGAATTTTACAAAATGGCCAATCACAAAAAAGTGCAGGAAATGCAGCATATTTAAGCCCCAAAGGTGGGAATACATGCCATAACTGATTGTAGCTCACATCTGCAGTTAGAATGTCTGGTGTCGGAGAGGGAACATGCTTCCGAGCACAACGTTGGGGCATCGAGGAGTCCAAATACATGGTTTGGCTCCTTGTCCACAGTCACGAGTCAAGGCTCCTGCAGGGCCAGTTCCAAGGGACAGAGTACAAGGCAGAGGCTTGGAACCGGTTAGCTCATGACCTCACCAGTGCCACAGGCATTCCTTGGACTGGTGAGCAGGTCCATCACCACCATGCAGACCTGAAGAGACGAAAGCAGGACCACCTGAACCAATGGATACAGGAGGCCCGTGGGATGTGGGATGCCCCACAACTGAGTATGTAGCCATGGAATGCAGTATGTAAGAATTGATAATGGAGTATGTATAATGGATAGGTATGTCTCAATATCCCTTCATTTACTTTACAGCTGCAGGTGACCGTGCTACGAATCAGCAAGCCTATGCTGATAGGCTGCTTAGGCTGTGCTACCAGGCAGGTTAGTGATTATTCTGCATGTATTGTTATATAAAATATGGGAGAGACCATGAAAGAAAGTGTTGTAGTCCAATAATACAGCCATAAAACTGCCTGAATAAGTCCTATGCATGTACTGTCAGATAAAAATGTCAGAGCGGCAGAAAAAGAGTGTAGCAACCCATTAAGAAAGGTAACATATGTCTGGAATAATATCTCTGCAGGCACTGTCATATAAAATAAGTGAGTGAGCCTGAAAAAAGAGTGGTCTAACTTATTAATAAAGGTATAATATGTCTTGAACATGCCTGCCATATACACCGTTAAAACAAATAAAGGAGTGAGCCTGTGGAAAAGTGTGTAATGTCATTAATAAAGGTCTAAAACCCAGAGTGTGTCTGTGTCACAGAGTCTGAAATGTTGTACTCTTGCATTATACAAACAGTACTGTTTGAAAAGGTGCTGGCAACCCAGAGTTGTGCAGTCCCATATAAAGTGGGTGATGGAAGTGCTAGTAGCTGTGAAACATATATACAGTCCACAACAGTCAGTTACTGGCTGGCATGTATAAGTAAATCTGACACACATGTAGCATGTTATTTCTTCCCCAGAAATGTGAGTGTGTGTCAAGAAATGCAGGGTTCTGTACAAATCGGTGAAAATGTCATGTGAAATCATCCCAGATATGTAGATAAAGAAATATAAATGCAATCAAGAAATATGTAGCAGTAACATCTGCATCCTGGACAGTTAGTATGTCAGATATAGGTCAGGTATATATTGAACTAGCCAAACCCATTACACAACCTAATGTATGGTGGCAAGTGTAATAATACATGTAGGGGATATACACTTGCAGTCACTAGGAATGTAGTTTAGACTAAAAGGTCATTATAAGATGTTAACCGAGGTTTTTTCTACACTCTACTGTATGTGCATAAACCATGCAATTCCACACCTCAATGGTTATGTGTAATCTTAAATATTTGTTGGGACATATGTCCTATTGTTCTATAAATATTTGCATTCACGTTGATGCATGTGCCCTGTTTAAACACCACAATCATGGTGGCCTGTTGCTACCAAACATCCCTGCATGCTGTTGGAATATCCACTGTGGTTCAATATATGCATGTGTTATGCTTGCTGTTCAACTGTTGTAACCTTGGTGTGTTGGGTTAATGGGAATATTACTGCATGCTGTTACAACTAATCTGGAATGCTGTTTTGCTTATGTTGTAATTAAACACACCTAATCACAGAACGTATGGGAAGGTCGGTCCCAGCGTACCCACCTGTCCCTCCTCAGCTGGTGAGTGCACCTGGCACCAGCAGGTCCAGTGCCCAGCCCAGGCTCCCCTCCTCCATTGGTCCTGTGCCACCTTTGGGTGGAAGCACTGCAGGAGATGGGGCTCATCCCCCCTGTGCAAGCGTGGGCGGAGAAGGGCCACCTGTCACCCTTCGAAGGGTCCTAGATGGGGTGCATAGGGAGATCCAGCATTCAGTCGCTGATCCCCTACGCCAGCTCAAGGTGAGAGTGGCACGTCTCATAGGTGAGCCTGCCTGTCCTACGCAATCCCCAGCACAGCCACCCACGGGGCTGTGAAGGTTCAGTTGTGACTGCTCATGGGTGGGGATCTCAGTTCCACTGTTACCATCTATGGACTCATGGGCTTGCAATTTCCAAACATCCAACCCCGTCAATTGTGTTCATCCACCTCATGTGTCATACACCGCCCCTGTATGTGTCTTGTCTGTCTTGTCTGTTTACCTTCCCAACCTACCTCCCCTGACATGCCTACTTCCTCTACCTCACTTCCCACTCTCACCTGAAAAAAAAAAAAAAAAAAAAAAGGGCAATCTGTACCCACAAAAAAATTATGTCCCATACATAGCTGCCCATTTCGCACACATGTCCATCAGACAAACATGTAAGCTGATAATTAGAATTGGCAGTACCACATACTTTGTTGTCCTCACCTCTCTCCCAGGGGTGGAAGGTTTCAAATTTCACTCCAAATTCATTGCATATGCACAGCTGTTGCTGGTAAAGAAATGGGCAGCTATAGACCTTCCCTACACCTGTCCTGCACATCCCAAGCTTGTTTTCCTACTGTCTGTCCCTCTTGGTGCCCCCTTTTTCACAACTTTCCTATCTCCCCATTTTCTTTTCTTTAAAAGAAATTAGCATGGGGGTTAGCGGGAGTAAGCACTTTTAAGCAGTAGTAAGTGGGATTAAGCAAGTATGCGCATGTGTGCCCTTAGCTAAGCATCGCTAAGCGTCACACAAACCCGCTTACAACTGCTTAAAAGTGCCTTAGTCACTCTATGGCAGGGCCCTTGTTCTGCTGAGCAGCAAAAGAAAAAAACCTCTGCCAGTTTCGAACCCCAGACCATTGACACAATAGACTGCATGAATTACCACTAAGCCACAGCAGATATACAAATAACTTGGTTCTGAAATAAATATATCATGCATTACAATGAGGGAATGTAAATGGAAATTAGGAATGGTATGACACAAATCCTTTTCTGTGGGTCTTTACCAGCAGTAGTTGTGGAATTGCATGGCATGACTGTGAAAGGAGAACCAGCCATCCTAGCAGGGAATAATGTTACAGTAGCACCTTACAAACACCACACAGTATCAGACCAGGATTGATACTGGCCACAGGAATGCAGTGCAATAACCACATTTGTATGGCAGTTAATTGTGTAAGTCAGAGAAAAGTACATACTCCCATGTATCCTGTGTTAGCATTTGGAGGAGTGCGTACATGTCTACACTGAGATGTGTGTACTGGAAGCAGCAACATTCAGGTTTGAGTACAACATGCATATAACTGGCTACAACCCTAGCATCAGATAAGAGACATATACCAACCTTCAGACTGACACAATGGTGTCCAGAGCAAACAAGCATGGGCCCCACCTTGGAAATCTGAAAGGGCTATGCCTTCCTAACCTAGCATTTTATAGCAGTGGGCTGCAATCAAAGTGGGTAATGCAATCACCAAACAGCAGGCTGCATGCAATTACTGAATGGTGGGCAGCAATTGGTGCAGAGGCTGTCACATGCACAAGTGCAGATACCTAGAAAAGCAGGCTGTACCTGCAGTCCACACATGCAATTATATCATTGCAGGTACTGTGAGAGAGAGAGAGAGAGAGAGAGAGAGAGAGAGAGAGAGAGAGAGAGAGACAGACACAGACACAGACTGAGACAGAGACAGAGACAGAACAGAACAGAGTGAGAAACAGAGACAGAAAGTTGAATAGAGGGCAAAAACCCAAACAAAAACACCAATAAAAAAAAACTACAAAACTGTAACACACGGAGCAGGGAAATACTAAGGTAAGGTATGTAACTCACATGTATGTGTTGGCATGTTGTAGATGTTCCTGAAGAGTACTCTACACACTGCAAATCATCCATGTGTGGCAGCAGTATGTATCTATCTGTTTCTGCACATGTGCATAGGGCAAGGGACATACTGCAACTGTTAGTGAAGGGTGGACAGATATCTGTCAGTGAAGGTTGATATGTGCATATATCCATGTAGGTCGTAGTGTGTGGCTTAGAAAACAGCATGCAGTGCGCAGGAGCAGCCTTAGGTCAACTGGTACCCCAGGCAAAAGGGCTCCATGGCACCCCCTACCACACTTCCTGGTGCCCCCATCCTTGTCTTACTACACCACATAAATAGTGGAAAAGCACCCCTGCTAGAGCGGCACCCTAGGTGGCCGCCCAGTTGGCCTATGCCTAAGGCCAGCTATGGTAGTGTTGATATATGTCATGTGGTGGTTAAATGCTGTGGGACAGAGTTGTCAGATCTGCTGTGTTACAGCCAGTGAGGCCTGCTAATGCTACAAGGGCTGAGGACACCCACATGCATTCTGCACAACACTGTGCAATTTAATCACATACCTGTACATCCCACAACTGTCGCATAAGTGATATCCTCACCATGAAAGGTGGACTGTACATGTGCCTATATGTACAGCCATGTGTACAGCAATGGATGTGTACATGTATGTGTATAGATATGCATGTATATAATATGCACATTACATATATATATATATATATATATATATATATATATATATATATATATATATATATATATACATATAGAGTGAGAGAGAGACAGAGAGACACGGGGTCATATGTACCGCAACAGGTGTGTGGTGACCAAGGCATGGACTGTAGACAAGTGTTGATACTGCAGTGCCATTCCACCTTCCCAAAACACTGTACCCATTAACTATCACATAGGTAGAGATCTACCTAACAGTGAAGGTGTGATAAGGGAACATGGGACACAGGTGGACAGTAGCCTCTGCTTTGATGAATACAGTGCCACACTACACCTGTAATCTGTCTGTGTGGTATGTGTCATGACAACAGGTGTGTCAGCTATGGAAGTATAGGGTAGAGTTCCCCTCTACTCATCACAATGCCCAGTGTGGTATGTACTTCACATGACAACTACACCAGGTGAACAGGCCACAGACAGACCCCCTCAGAGGGTAATACTGGCCGCAAACAAATGCCCTATGCAGACTAACTCACAAAACCACAACTACACTGTATTGCATACTGGCCACACAGAGGTGACCTCTGCCGGACATACAGAGGTATGTCACACCCATAGCTGGGTGACAAGCACCATGGCAACATATCACAATCCCTCTGGGATACACGTTCTAGGGCCCTAAACCTTGTCAGCTCACTAAACGGCACATGCTGGAGGGATAGGTTCCCATCTCAGAGATATGCCATACACTGGAATAGACCACATAGCAATAGCAAACAAGGCTCCTCCTTAGCAGTTGTTATAAATACCCCTGATGATTGTGTGGGAGATTGGTAATACACCCCAGGAAACACCTCTGTGGTTCAGGTTGGCAGGGGCAAGTGAAATCAAAGTACATGTGTGTCAAAGGCCAGGGTAGCGTATGGCTAGGCTGCCGTAGGCCCTAGGGCCAATAGCATATTACCTACCTATGACACTATGCACTCACACATGTACTTAATGCAATAGCTGCTATGTGAGGTTGAATAAGTGTAACGCTGAATGTGTGCAAGGTCTGTAAAGGTGTGATAGCTTAGTGTGATGTTGTATCTGACATGGTAGTGCCTATCCTAGCTGTGAGGACAGCAACTGATGTGCAATGTACTGTTAGGCAGACATAGTAGTACGGCAGATGATGTGACGTAGTTCTCTGTTGACAAATGTGGTGTCTTATTGTAGGCTAAAACAATACATGTATGCTTAGTGAGTGGTACTGCTGGTGTATCCATCACCAATATTAACTGTAGTACTACCTGAAGCTGTAGGCCTAAACAGCACAGTATGTTGTGTGTTCACCTTGCTTGGAAATGCTGTCATGTGTGTTTCCTGTAGTCTCCACATAGGACAGAATGCAGGCATAAGGGTGTGTAAGTAGTGACACACAGTACTGTATGGTACACATTTAATGCTCATCTGTGTTGGCATACAGTGGTGCATTGTATGTTTGCTTGATGTGTGTGTGATTATGCCTGTACAATGGCTGCAATCATATGTGTGTTACAGGGTAAATGTGTGTATCCAGCAACATATATAGTCTATTACAGCAGTATGCCACCTATTGTAACAACTGGACACATCTGTTAGGCAGGCCTATGGCATCAATGACTAGGGTGGTTGATTGGTACTACTGTACCTGTACTATACATCCGTTGTAATGGATGACATTTCTGTTCATGCATCGGTGTGATATACACCCCTGTCTTGAGGTTGTGCAATGTGTGACAAGCAGTGTGTTGGGTACTGTTGTATAGTGGTGAGATATATAGAGTCTGCCAGGCAGTGTTAGTTAGTTGTGGCCTGAGAACCAATAAGTAGTATTGAACATGTGCAACCTCTGACAGACAATAGGATGGTATATATGGCAGTAAAGTGATATCTGTGGGTAAAGGTGTAAAGTGTGACACAGGGCACTCTCAAACATATTGTTCATATCTTTTTCATCCAGATGGCCCACCAACACAACCCAGCGTATATAGCGGATGAGGAAGAGGTGATACTCGACAGCCTATTGCAGTGGTACACAATGCTCTTCTCCAGAAGCAGCCAGCACCAGCAGGACCAGACTGCACTGTGGCAGGAACTTATTCATCAGGTAAATGACATAGGCATGCATAACCGGACATATGAGCAGGTATGCCATCACTGCAGTGATTTAATTAGACAAGTCCGGTGGCATGTGTCTGATATCCAAAGACAGCAGCTTGCCACAGGTGGAGGGGTGGCCATTCACCCCCCCTCACCAGAGTGGAGGAGCTGCTCCTAAGCGTGGTGGCTCCTGGACAACAGCTACATCAACCACTGACATGTGTTGTTATGGAGGCCGGAGCCACCCAGCATGTCCACCTGGAGCAAGAAGGTAACATGCCCAGTCTGTAGACTACAGTTAACTGTATTGTTACATTATGTGTACGTGAAATGTGTACTGTGTGTTTAGCAGTTCCGCTGCCTAGTGTTGTGCAATACGGATAGTTTGAATAATATCCCTACATCTGTGACTGTTGACTGTTATTGTACTGCAGTTTAGCATACCCATTGTAGGAATGCCACAGTTGTGGCCACTGACGAACCCTCTCATATTCTCGTAGGTCCCTCTGGTGTGACGGCAGAGCAGCCGATCCATGCTGGTGAGTGTGTTATACCTGCAATGTTGGTAATGAAATATACATGTCATAGGTGAGGTGTAGGCCATGCACATGTAACACACCTACGCATAATGCATGCCGTACATGTTTGCTGTGAGACATTGCACAGCTGAGTAATGTCAGTAGCTGCCTCAATGACATGCAATACACAGAGCATGACACACAGTTTTGGCAACACCATACTGCACATTGGATAGGCATAGTTGCAACACCTGTACACAACATAACACATTTATCACATGCAGTACACAAAGTCATGCTACATATGGCGTAACCACACACCTGCTGTAAGGTCACACTTCAGTATCCCACATGTCATCCACACACACATGATGTACCTCGGGGGTAGAGGCCTATCATGGGGCTGCGCAACACTCTTCAACACATAACACAGTCATGTTAGGCAATGCTCCCTACTGGGCACCTCATACACCCATGTACAAAGTGGTTGTGTAATAGAGAACGTATCCACAGCACTGCATTTCAGGTGCAGCATGATAGGCAGTGGTCTTTCACACAATAGTAGCCATGAGAGACCACAAGATGCATGATGATGATGATGGCACATGGTACTACACCCCATCCGGTTACAGTGACCACAGTACTACACATAACAGTATTTGTTGTGCACCTCATTGTTCTGTGTGTGCAAACATATGCACCTATACACACCATGCATAGCATGTTGTGTGTGTGCTTACATATGCTAGTATACACATTCTGCACATCAGTCGCCATCTGTACAAAGAGTCACATATATGTCCTGCAATGTATTGGGTGCATAGGTCACATGACACACATTGGGTATGTGTGATGTTTAATGTTGCAGTCATCTAGCATGCCATGTCATGGCTGGCACTGACATATTCATAATATGTCCCACACTCACCATAACCACTGTACAATGTCCATGTTGAGCATTGGGATTCCTTCACGCCTACATGCAACACTTATCCCATGTCTGTACATTGCATGCATTTGCTACACCTGTGCCCACTATTATGTGCTATGGACACAGACACTGTCATCAGACATGGAAATCTACGTGTCACACAGATAACACATGCAGCCATGGTATGTATACCATTGAGTGATGGTGCACATGACATTGCAGAGCAGATAATACTTGCACAGCAATGTTGTGTCCATGTGCACACTCTGTTCCAGGGTGTACCCAATCACTGAACAACTACACACATGCATCAACGCCATGTATAATGTCATTAGATAGGACTGTCTATACTTGCACTGCATGGTCTTGAGCAATACATATTCTGCATGCTGACACGTGTGTGGTGACTGTTTGCCTTGTGATACTGTCACCCACCATCACCCACTATTGTGCATGTGTTGGATTGCTGGTGTGTGTGTGTGTGTGTGTGTGTGTGTGTGTGTGTGTGTGTGTGTGTGTGTGTGTGTGTGTGTATGTGTGCATGTATGTGCATGCGTGCATGTGTTCATGTGTGCATGTGTGCATGTGTTCATGTGTGCATGTACATGTGTGCATGTGTGCATGTGTTCATGTGTGCATGTGTTCATGTGTGCATGTGTGCATGTGTTCATGTGTGCATGTGTGCATGTGTGCATGTGTTCATGTGTGCATGTGTTCATGTGTTCATGTATGCATGTGTGCATGTGTTCATGTGTGCATGTGTGCATGTGTTCATGTGTGCATGTGTGCATGTGTGCATGTGTGCTAACATCATGTACAGATTGTAAAGTGTGTTTCCTGTCTTCCTTCCACAGGTGCTGAGTTAGGGGTGGCTGAATGCAACAGGGAACCTGATGTCACTGCCACTAATAGTGGAGATGATGAGACATGTATTGTGGCACAGGAAGGTCTGACAGGGTCTGTCATTGGTCCACCAATTGACAGTACACAGTGGTCAACCCCATCTATGTGCACACTCATACTGCCAATACATCCCTCGTCACCAATGGCCTTAGCTGAGGGACAGCATACAGTTGGCATTGACCAGGAGAGTGTGGTACCTATGGCATGTGCATCCCCTCACAGCAGCCATAGCCGGAATACTGGAACGGTACCACATAGGCGGATGTCCAGGGGTTCTCGGGGGAGCACCACTGGTCGTATTGCCCCTGGCAGACGTGCCCCCCAGAGGTATTACATCCTCCTGTATGTTCCAGGCTGTAATGCAGGCACGTATGGAATAGTACACCCAACAGGGACTAAGGGCACAGAGGGCCCATTACACTGCTATCAATGACAGCATCCATGACCTTGCTGGTGTCATCCAGAATTACACCGAGGTCATTGATAGCCATTGGGGGGAAACATTAGATGTCCTCCACGATGTTTTAGCCATGAGCCAGAACCATGCAGGATGGATGAGAGGCCGACACGGACGCATGCCAGCAACAGCATCTGCTGGCAATCATCGCAGATGGACCACGGATCACAGCCTCTCCTGTAGTGGCTGTACCAACCCTAGCAATGCTGGGGCTGGCCTGTCCATTGACTGTCCTACTAGACCACGTGCACGTGGCACTGGCCAGTCCCAGCAGGGACATGGCTCCAGTCATCATACCTCTGCCTCTGATAACAGCACCCAGTCAGGGTTGGTACTCGATACTGCCTGTAGCACCCCTGCTAGGCACAGGTACCGTGTCCATGGCCAGAGGCAGTGATCTGTATGGTCTAGCAGATACAGTCTGTGGCTGTCCCACAACCGCCTGTATATGGCAGCCACATGGTGGAGTTGTGTGCATGCAGATACACACACATTTACCATACAACTAGGGCTCACACATACACACACACACATTACATCAACATTGGCCCATGCAGTACTGTTGTCCCTCACACACACACACACACACACACACACACACACACACACACACACACACAGACTTGCCGATTGTATGGGTCAATGTCGGGCTCTGGCAAACCTACAACACACCCTATGCATATGATGACACCTGTGACACCTCCTGTCATCTGTAACATTGATGCAGGAACAGGCTAACATGGTTCTGATGCACAGGGTGACATTGTAGCAGTGTAGCAATAGTAGCAAGTTGACAACAGGAAAGTGTAATGATATCCTTGTAGGTATACCTGAGCAGGCATTATGCATCACAGCTGTGATAGTCATTGTAGCATTGTTTACACCAGTGTTAGGCTTGAGTATGTTATGTCCACCCATGTGCCACTTATATGAAGTGTACAGTGTTGCCAGCATGTGCTAGTGACTGTACAGTACGTGTGTGATGTGGGCATTACAAATTAGCGGGTGTACATCTGTGAACATGGTGTGTGCGCACTGTCTGCATGTATGTGCATAGTGGACACGTGGGATGTGCGACATATCCTGTTCTACACATTGTTAACATCTCATGGTATCTTTCGATGGCCAGTATGCATTCTACTACAGATATGTACTAACATGGGTACACTTGTGTGTATGACATGGGTTGGCACTATGCTGTGGGTGATACTGTTGATATCTGTCAATGACCTGCAGTCTGGTAGTATACACCATCTCAACAGCATGACTATAACCAATCATTAGATGATGTCCTGACAAATGACCCACAGTTGTAGGGAACTCAGTAACAGTTGGATCCTTCCAGTACTATACAGTAACAGTAACCAGTGGTATTGACTGCCACTCGTTCCTGGGACCACACCTATATGGCATATAGCCCTCTTAGGTACATGCAAACACACTAGGCATATGTCCATCCACATCTGGGAATGCATGCATTGACCTACACTGCATTCCTTGGATGGGACACATATCCTACACAAGGGTATCATACAGACAGATACCTGTTGTCCAATACATGCTGTATAGCAGTAAGCTGTCTATGGCATATTCATCCACATTTACAATGCATACTATCCCGACAGTACCACATAGGTGGTAGCCCTCAACATTTATGTTGGGTACCAATGTGTACAGACAGACGTGTTATGTCATCTGTCCCTTGGTATCCACATATCCATAGGTATTGTGGGGTCCCTCAGTGTTTCACATAACACATTAGGGGCCTGCATGCATATTCACAGGGCTGGTGTACACCTATAATGACTGTCCATTATTGCCAGTCCTTGTTGTGTATGAACATGTCTGACATATACCCCGGCAATTACCCTCACTCACAGTAGTCTATAGTATGTCTCATGGGTTTGTGTGGCACAGATGTCCTTGGCCACGGATCACTACATTGGCTGGGCTTGACACAGACATACATATGTGACCTATGATTTGTGAAGCAGCGGCACAATCTGTCGAAAGTTACAAATGTATTCATGTCATATGCAGGCTTCACACCTATGTACTGATTGAGGTCACATGTATACATATTTATTTGACATGCAGATACCCGATGTGTGCAATGCACATACTGTTTGAAACATATGTCATACCGTAGTAAAAGCAAAACCCACACTGCATTGACCACCTGTGGCACACACACACAGCATTTGCAGGACTCAAACCCCTACCTAACTATGTTATGATGCTAGAAGGATACACATTAACATGGCACGCTATATGCATTACTGGGTGGTTTATGTTCTCCTTGAATATTTGTAGGATGCTGACATCATCAGACTTTCCAAAGAGGGATGTACCTCTTTTAATGTGTTTTCCCAGTCTCCAAAAAGGCTACTCCTCTCAAAGGAAACCACACATACACTTGGCATTTGCAGGACTCAAACCCCTACCTAACTATGTTATGATACTAGAGAGATACGCATTAACACAGCACGCTATATGCTTTACTGGGTGATTTCTGTTCTCCTGGTATATTTGTAGGATGATAACATCATCAGATTGGACATGGTAATGTGTGTACACATTGTTTTGCAATCCCAGGAATGATCCATGTAGGTCAGCAGGTATCAACAGCTTGTACAGGACCCCGTGAGTCTCACCTTGTGTGATCTGTCTGTGGACAGATTGACATCCCTTCATATGTCAACACATATCTATGCACAGATTGTTGGATTTGTGGATATGACATGTGTCTGTGATGTTAATGAAGAGCTGTTCAAAGTCTATGTGGGACATGTTTAGCTCTGTTCTATGATGTATGTCCTGGGTGGCTGCCTTGCAGACGGTGTAGCATGCTTGGGAACCATGATCTGCACATGAACATACCACAGTTGGTAGGGTTGTGTGTTTGTCGGTTTCCAATAGCTCTGTTTATCACATCTGCCATGATGCACTCCATGGCCTTGCAGAGCAGACTTTATAGGCTTACTGGACTATACTTCCCATGGTGTGTTGTGCACCCACACATGTGGGGAGTGCCATATGTTGCTGTAACACATTCAACGGTTCCAGGTCCTGTGGAATGGGTGAGGCTCAACAGACTGTTAGGTGCAGGGTCTGTTTGTTCTGTAGTGCATGCATGGCACATATTGGGAAACAATGTAATCCAATTGCTGCCATGCTTTTGGCTTTGGGGGGAGCTGTTCAGCCATTCTACACATGACATCTCCTGGTTTGATGTCAGGGACTATCGTCTGTGGGAGGTGGGTATGTATACATGGGCCTGTCTGATAGAATGTTGGCAATGTTGGTAAGGTACAGTTGTCCCTGACTCAGCACATATATGCGTGTACATTACTATTCATTACATAGCTGAAGGACATGTCATGATTCTCAGTCTGGACTCCTTCTCAGCTACTCTTTACAAAAGACCAACAAACCTGAGCACTAATCCCAGTTATACTCTTTTACACACTTAACACCCTACTGATCATTTGTGCTCAGGCTACAGAGCATGTCATCATAATACACTGGCATGTCCAGGGGTCGGTTTCACGTGTACTCTCCAGTCCAGCTAGTGAATATTGTGGTTATGACACAATGTCACATCTTCCTCATGTACACAGACAACTCTCTCCTCCTCACATCACACTCACATATATGTGGGAGATGTAACAATATTGACATACAGGATGCTGAGCTCTCTCGACCCATGACTGGCATGGTCTATCAGGTGGTGAGGGTGACCACACACACCACATATCAGTCTCACATACACCGATAGTGACAGCACACAAACCCCATTATCACACATACACATATTCAGAGGCTCTACATACACTCTGCCTAAGCAGCAGAGACCTCCAAAGCAGACACACATACAACTGCTACCCCACTACAATGGCCACATGTCACACAGTTCACAATGTCAGTGTGCCACACAGTCACTGCCCTTTGGGCTAAACAACACACCTGATACACTTGTTATAGGTGACACTTAATGTCAAACACACTGTTGTCCCACTCACCAGGCCAAACAAGGGAATAGTCACTTTGAGCTGTCTCTCAGGTGCCAGGATCCACCACATAACACATGCACTCAGGTCACTCCAAAGCAAGTCTAGGACTGGCTCAATCATTGTCCATGCTGGTGCGTACAACCTCAGACGTTCCTCCCTGGACCACATGACATGAAACATAGAGGAACTCTGTGATCATGTAACCCAGCCCAGTATTACCCTGACCTTGTCTAGCATCTTACACTCACCAAGTATGATGTCACAGTATACCAACACACTGATCACGTTTAACAGTTGGCTAACATATTGGTGTTATTCAAAGGGGATACAGTGTCTGTCACCCTGGGGTGACATGCTCGACATGCCATGTAGCTTCCCTATGGACAGCTTGCACCTGTCACCCTTGGACTTTTGAATACTGGCTAGGGCACTTGCTGCCACCATACTGCCTTATTTAAGCAGGGCTCAAAGGACAGAACCACCTCCATAGACATTACAGAGTACACGACACTGAGGGTAATGCTGCTCAACACTAGATGTATTACCCTCAAATTGTGCCCGCTCAGGAATCTCCTCAGTATGGAGGATAGCAATATCTGTGCACTAACAGACACATGGTTCAGGCACTCACATGCACACCAGCACTACCAGGTTGCATTTCGTACCATGCTTTCTGACCACATAACTCAGAATGGCCAGCACAAATAGGGGGTGTATCCAGATACACATACCTCTGGGTTGGTAGCACTGCACAAAGCATCACAGACCATACATATGAACCTGACATTGTGCAAATCGGCCTTATTGGTTTGTTGCCTGCTACAGACCAGACTCCCCAACTCAGCAACCCCACTCAGCTTTCCTGGGAACATTGGACAATATGAAGGTCTCCCCAAACACCATTATATTGGGTGACATCAAATAACCACACATTGACTGTGGATAGTACTCAGGCCACAACACCCTCGACCAACAGTTGTTACTATTTCTACACTCATATGCTATGGCACAACTGGTCACCACACCCACATGAGGGGACAACATATCAGACATGATCATCACCGACATGGGGACTCTATGTTCCACACCTGCGATATACCCCTCATTGCTAAGGGCAGAACATACTTTATCTCACTAGACATCCATATCCCGTCCCCACACCCATCATGGGTAATGTTGGTGAACTTCCCAAAAGAAAATGTCACACTCCTCCAAACCATGGTGATATCCTTCAGAGACCCTGGGTCAGTGGTAAGTATGGCTCAGACTGCTGTATCCTTTACATACACATTCTATGGACACCTAGTGGACCGCATGGATCGTTACATCCAAAATAAGAACTGGACTCATTCCTGCAATGGCAGTGGACCTGTGTGGTAGACCCCAGCCATTCATATGCTTTACAACAAATGGAGGAAGCTACTACATGATAGAGCACAATCCCAGACAGGGAAGGCATCTGTGATCTGTACTAGCAGACAGCTACAATCACTTAGGTAATTATGTCAGGCACGCTTCTAATGGACTATTGCACCAGACACGTCGGACACTAACAAGGCCTTCTTCAGTCAATTCAGGTACCTGGCTGGACACTCACTGATATGCTGTGTGTTACTGCATACTGACTAAACATACCCTGAACCCACTGACATTGCCATCATCCTGGCAAACAAGTTCAGTGCAGATGTGTCCCCCACATCCCCCCTAAGGTGGTACTGTCCATACCAACAGAGTGTAACCTCCCAGACATCACGAGTCAACAGGTGAGTGCTGCCCGCCCCATAGCGGACAACACAGCATCAATGGGACCAGACAGTGTCCTGGCCTGTGTCGTACACAGCCTTCATGACAGACATAACACTCACATTACATCACTGTTCGACATAAGAGTTACTGCAGGATATGTACCCATGGAATGGCATACAGCGATAGTGGTCCCGCTCCACTGAATACTGCCACAACAGACCACAGGCAATATCGGCCTAAAAGGCTAATTAGCCTGTTCTGCAAAGCTATGGGGTGTATTGTAATGGGACTCATGCACATAAACATGGGAAACCTACAGACACTGGGTCCTACACATTACAGCATTGTTGTGGGCAGATCTTGCCTGTTGGACCTGTTCATGTTCTTTCAACAGTTACCAGGTCCATCAGTGTTGGGACGGTTGTCCACACAGCCTGCCTGGACCTTGCACAACCCTTCAACACAATGCTCCACTCGGCCATTATGCATAGGCTCACCAGCATCAATATTGACACATATCTGACACGATGGATTGCTACCTGGATCAGGGATAGCACCCACATGCTCAGTGTTACAGGTGCCATGTCTGACTATACACCAGTTACACATGGCATCCCACAAGGCTCAGTCCTGGGACCTCTCTTGTTCAGTATATATTTGTGTGATGTACAGGCTATCACAGGAGGGATATGGCTGCCCATGTTCGCAGATGACTGCAAACTGGGTGCCATAATCAGCTCTCCTGCTGGCACATGCATACTCATACAGGGTCTCACAGAGACAGGTTGAATGGTGCCTGAGCCATGGCCCATGGCTACATGCCATTAGTTGCATAGTCATCCCCTTTGAGGATGACAAGATGCCCACACATTACCACATAGGTTGTAATCCATTACATACAGTAGTGGTTGTTACGGTTTTGGGGACATGACCTGTTCGTACTCTCGCCTTTGACAATCCTATTGCCATAGTGGTTAGACAGTACGTCTACATAGCCCACCATATCCCACATGGTTTCACATGTTGATCAAGTGTGGTCATTGTGCCCCTATACTCTTCACGACCATGCTTGGTTACTATGCCACATTTGGGATGTACCTTACCTGACACCTGCAGCAACTGTAATGGCCACAAATGTTACTCATCGAGCAGATGTAGGGACTCACACAGATGCCCTGCACAGTTCCGATACAGTAACTCCAGCAATACTCAGTCACTTATCACCTACACGGATGTGTTGTGTGCCTGTAGTTGCAGGCAATATCTGACCCAGACTTACTGGACATGCTCCACCTCAGGATATCCGACTCCCTTAGAGCTACACACTCCAGGGACATATTCCTCAGCACTGATGTTAAATTGACATGCTGGGGGTACAGATTATTATCAGAAAGCATCCACTCGCTCCATAGTATAGTCCCAGTTTTGCATAGGCAGAGCCACCCACTGACCACCTACAGGTGACATCTTGACATGTGGATAGGTGATCACATGTTTACCCATGGGATATCTTCTGGGTCCCTGCTAGACAGAGGCACAATACACTCAACATGAATGTGCTATCTTGTGTGACCTACTATTCAGAGGCACAGTGTTATGATTTGACTGGGTTGCAGAAGCCAAACACACTCTGGCTATGCTTGTACATGCCCTAGGGCAGATGGCCTAGTATCAACCTCTGAACCTATGATAATTTCCATGATGCACAATGTTTATTGCTGATACTGTTTGCAGGTTTTTATCATCTTTGCTTTCACACTTTCTATGAACCGCTTAGGTATCTGCAGAACATATTTACTTATGGCAGGGTTCCACTATATTATATACGTGTCTGTTGTCATATCAATGTATGCACAGGGCAAATTGCTGGGTAGTGAAAGGTTCCTGGGTTAACACATGCAACTGCCTGCTATGTGTGGCCCAGTGCTGTACTCCAACATGGCCTAAGTGTGTGAGCATGCCCAGTTCAGACTGTCAGTGTTCTGTTGCCTGACATTTGTCTCATGTATTCAAGTGTGTGAACATGCCCAGTGTGACCTTTCAGTATGTTGCTGTCTGAGGTCCACTACATTTGTTGATGTATGTCTACATGTCCAATATTAACATTTGTACTGTGAGTGTTGAAAGTCAGGTTCTATTCTTACTGCAGGACTCACCTTTGTGTCATAACTCGACAGGGATTATGCTGTGCCTGCAGAGTTTCCGTGAAATACTTTGCATAGGCTTATCGACATTTCTTCATACAGACTAACCACCGCAATACTGTCATGGTTTAGTGGTTCAGTGCTATGACTATAGTGCACAGTATCCTGGGTTCAAGGCCCATCGCCGCTTATATTTTCATACTGAGCAGACCAGACTGCTTAGGGGACAGTAGAGCAAATATGAGCATGTTGGCTTTTGTTCAGCTATGCCCTACCTAGACCCAGCTTGTCCAACATTGCTCAATATTAACCATCATTGCTGCACATTGGCCAATATTATTCTACATTGACCACATTTGTAGTAGTTGGTGTGTGCGATTTTGTTTACATATACTTCATGATGGTAAATGCTGTTTAGCACTGCTTTATATTGCTTAACACATGGCAATCATGGCTCAGGTGTTGATGCAGGGCTGCCAGTGTCGGATGCACATACTACACTCCCTATACATGTTTGAAAGCAGGTAGTGTCAACGTAGGCATCCCTTTTACTATATGTGTGGGTCAGAGAGATATCATTTCCAGAGTTCCTACTGAGCCAGTGCATGTGCTATGCGTTGCCTCTTTGCCAAGGCCAAAGCATACTTGGCACGCCTCCTTCTGCCTACTGGGGCAGGCTCAGGTTGTTTCTCCTCCGAGTCACGCTCTGCCTGTCATGGCCTTGGCAATGGCGGGGGGCTGTTTGGCCCAGGCCTATGCTGGTCCTGCTGCAGCTGTTTTCGCAGGATCATATTATGTAGCATAGCACATGCCATGACAATTTGGGTACATGTAGTTGGTGAGTACTGCAAGGCTCCATCAGATGTGTCCAGGCACCAGAACTGTGACTTGAGCAGCCCAAACACACGCTCGATTACATTTCGTGTTTGTGCATGTGCCTCATTATGGCATTCCTGTTCAGGTGTGTGTGCATTTCTGATGGGTGTCATCAGCCATGGCTCCAGTGCATAGCCAGCATCCCCCACTAGGTGACCATGTGGGATGTCCCCATTGGCAAATGTCTGGTACAGCTGCGTCAGATGCCAGATATGGGAATCATGGTAGCTTCCAGGGCAGCCAGCACATGCCTACAAGCCTACACACGCGCACACACACTTACACGTGGGCACACTGTCTTACCCGGGTTTACTGCTGCGCACACGTACGCATGCATGCTCAGCAAGAAGCTTTGATGTTATCCACGGCATACACCTTCGATTTCTTGACTTTACCTGGCCTACCTGTTGACACACCTCTTTCAATATTATGTAAATGTAAGCTGACACATGACACTCTGCTCCAATGAGCTTCACTCCTTTCATACATACCCCTCTCGTGATGTCACCTATCTTCTACTCTGTTACTCCCCTTATCCTACTCCTACACTCCACTGTTTGGGCTCATTTGCTATGTAAACTTGCGATTCACTATTCTAACTCTCTTGGCTAGGCCAAAATAGAGCCATAAAGATGATAAAGTGGACTATTGAGGAAAAGAAGGAAATTATGTATTGTTATATTATGCCAAAAAACTGAATTTCCAGACAGAAGATATACAAAAAGATAAAGGGAGAAATTAGAGGAAAGAAAAAATACTTGCACAGGAAAAACTGTCAGAAAGTTCAAATAAATAACTGTGTTCATTAATAGATTTATGAAAAACATTATATAGACCAAAAAACCTTGAGCTGCTTGGAAAAAGAAGCGACTGAGGAAGTGCTAAAATATAAAGAACAAAATCTAGGAATTTTTGAAATGTATAAAAAAGAAATATGGACATGAGAAAGAAATACAGATCTGATATGGTGCAATATTTATGCAAATGAGAAAGCTAAATTAATCAATACAAAAAATAAAACAGCCCCAAAGATATTCAAGGAGAAATACAGGCAAAAGCATCCAGATATGGAAAATTTCACAATAGAAAAAATAAGATCACAAAGAGGGAATGCAAAACAGAAGATTAGTGAAGTAGAAGTTAAAAAAAATAGAAGATGAAGTTATGGAATACCTACGAAGTGAAAGATTTAGTGTAGAAAGTCTAACACAGTATGATGGAACAAGTCTCCCAAGTAAGGAAAAACAGGAGGATCAGGAGACATCTGAAGTAGAAATATGAGCATGGGAAAGAAAAAGAGATTTTAATATGGTGCAATATTTATGCAAAGGAGAGCACAAAACGTATCGGTTCTATATTATAAGATCAACGTTTGAAAACATCGAACAACATATGGTCGATACCATATGGTCGATGTCTTCAAACATCAACCTTATAAAAAGACAAAAAAAAAAAGTACCCTAACAGGTTTAAGCAGGGGTGCAAGCCCCTGAAACCCTCACACCCCTGTTACTTAAATATACCAACTCCGAGACCTCACTACATTACAGTAAACTGAAATCCCCCCTTATGGAGATTTACGTTTACACTCTCGAGATTCTGAGCATTCGATATTCTCATGTCGACAATGTCAGATTCGACATTGTCAGCTTTCGAGAATATAATATAGGCCCAACTTATCAATACAAAAAGAGCAGCACCAAATATATTTGAAGAGTAATACAGGCAAATGCAACCAGATATGGACATTTTTAGAATACAAAAAAAATAAGAAAACAAAGAGGAAAAGAAGAAAAGAGGTTTAGTAATGGAGAAGTTAAAGAAATAGAAATTAAGGTTATGAATTACCTGCAAAGTGAAGGATTTAATGTAGAAAAATCTAACTCTGATAACAATATAGCAGGCTAGTGCAATGGATCCCCAAATTAAGGAGAAGCTAGTGGAGTGGGAAACATCGGATCACTTGCCATATAAAGATACTTTGGAGCCTTCCATGGGAAATCAGTACAAAAATTCAGTTGGAGCTGCACAGGAAGGGTGGGAGCAGGAAACTGTGGCAACTCTGACACAGTCACTGTTGTGGAGTGATAGCCAGTGAGTTCCCATATGAAAGAGCAATAGATGATGTAGGATAATACTGAAAACAATGTGGCACAGGAAGATACTCTGGAACTTTCTGTAGAATGCCCGCAGAAAATAGACAACAAAGAATGTGCCCTCAGTTTAGAAGAAAATGATCTAAGAGAAGAGTTCCTTGATTTAATAGAAATGGACAGATCTATTAAGATCAATGAAAGAAATATGATGCAGAAAGTCAATGAAACCCAAAAAGTTAGAAGTCTGATAAAACAAATGAACACAGTAATTAGGACTTTTCATATAAATTTGTGTGATATAACAGAAGTAAATAGGATATATTTATGTGCAGCTAAATTAATAACAGATAAAGTCTTTCCACAAAAACACAGGGCAGTAAGGAAAAGGAACAGGAGAAATCAAATGACATCCTGGAAGTATCAAATAGTGAAAACTATAAAGCAATTAAGACAAGAAGTGTCACTGTTAGAAGTGTATAGAACAGGGAACAGATCAACAAAAATACTCAAAAAGATAGACATGAAAAAAGCAATGTGCAGTACCAGAACAGATCAGGATCTATTGTGTATTATCACAAATAATAGAGTAAAAATATCAGCACAGGTAGAAAAAACTTAGAAGATATGCAGATAAATATAAAAGAGAAGTACAAAATAAGCAATGTATTGATGACCCAAAAAAATTATAATTATTGAAGAAGGCAAAAGGAATGGAAACACCACAAAAAAAGAAGAAATAGATACATTTTGGAGAAATATCTATGAAGATCATCTGGAATATAACAAAGATGTTGAATGGATAGAAGAAGTAAAAGAAAGAATAGAATAAGAATTTCAAATCTACAGGATATGAAGTGGAATGAAGTAACAGCCACAGAGATTGAAACAAGGTTAAGAAAAGCCCAGGCCTAGATCCAGTACCAAACTTCTGGCTAAAAGTATTAACATCTTTACATGAAGATTTAGCCATAAGTAATAACTATTTATATGCGTACCTCGAACAGACACCAGCCTAATTAACAACAGGAAAAATAGTACTCCTACTAAAGAGTGAATCTGCAAGCTATCCTAAAAACTATAGACCAATAACTTGCCTTTCAATGACATATAAACTATGCATTGGAACTGATGCCAACAGAGTTTATAGTTATTTAGAAGAAAACTCAATCATGGCAATAGAACAAAGGAGTATTAAAATAAAGTCATATGGAGCAAAGGATCATTCGTTGTTAAATAAAGTCATAATGAAGGACTGTAAAAAGGGGAAGAATCAAAGTGTGGCATGGATAAAAGAGTGCTTAAAATGTATAAGATACACTCTACATTGGTCGATTACATTACAGTGACCATGAAACAATGGCAAACCACTTTTCAGTTAAGCAATGACAGAGGACAAATTATTATTCCAGGGATAAAAATTCAAAGGAGGCTATTCCAGGATGGCTCATTGTGACCTTTGCTCTTTTGTCTTGTCCTTAACCCATTAAGTTCTCTACTTAACAGACTAGATCATGGCTACAATTTGGCTCCCAGAAAACAACAAAGTGCAAAGACTTCTCATCTTCTTTTTGTGGATTATTTAAAACTGTATTGTTCATCAGATGAGGAACTGAAAGCACAACTGCAAGTGGTCAAGCCTTTTTTCAGATGATATAAGAATGTAATTTGGTCTTGATAAATGTGCAAAAGCAACCTTTAAAGCAGGAAAGCTGCAGCACCAAGAAAACATTAGCCTGGGACAGGAATGTGATATAAAAGAACTTGAGCAAGAGGGGAGTGTATAAATATTTGGGAATTGATGAAGGATCAACAATAAACATGAACAAATGTGAATAAAACATAGTTAATACTAAAACAGTGTTGACATCTAGGAACAAAGTCCAAGCTATAAACCAGTTTGATATTCCTGTCCTAAATGGCCCCAGAATGTGCTGGACTGGTTGGGCAGGAAAACAAGAAGGATGCCTCATGCTTATCAAATGATTTATAAAAATCAGTGCACACCAAGACTATATATTCACCATTCTAAAGTAGGTATGGGTCTCCTTGAAACTGATTACATTTATAGATCTGCAATCGTATTACTGCATACATATCTGTTGACCTCACAAAACTCAAAATGTAATGAAAGTTTTAAAACATGAGGAAAATAAGTCTAAGATGACTTCCCTGCTTAGTTTACCAGAAGCATATTGGCGTCAAGCAGGAATGGAAATCAAACCAGAAGTAGATAAAAATCATGCAGCAACTGAATGTGCCAAAAAACAAAAGAAAGAATATAAGGTAAAGGATCAGACGAGAAGGCAAGAAATGTGGAAAATGTATAAATGTTGTTGAAAGTATAGAAAACTCTTGGAACAACCTCATGTTGGTCAGGATAGAACACAGGAATGGTTAAGGAGAGGTGAATTTAAACCAAAAGATGAAAGGTTAATATTGGCAGTCCAAGATACTGGACTACATACATGCTGGCTTACAAAGTCCATTGAACATGTTGGAGAAACGTGCAAATGTGGGATTTGTAAAAAATAATTGGAAACGTTCATACATCTTGTTGCTGGTTGTGCTATACTAATGGCCGAAGGACTGTATGCTGAAAGGCATAATAATGTGGCACGACTGTTGCATCGGGGATCATGCAAACATTATATTATTGAAACAGCTGAAAAACACTGGAAACAGGAACTACAAAAGCATTATAGAAAATGATGAAGTTTATATCACATGGGGTTGTCATTACCAGCAGTTCAAAAAAAAAGATGCGGAAAAAACAGTTATAGTAGTCCATGAATAGAAAACAAAAGTAGCATTGATTATTGAAATTGCTACACCCAGTGACTACAGTGTCTTATGTACAGAGAGACACCAAGCCATAAAATACCAGGATTTGCAGGCAGCAACTTGGGCAATGTGGAAGAAGGATACCCAGCCAGTTCCAATAGTAGTAGGAGCAATGGGGCCTTATAAAAAATAATATTTACAATCCAACTTAGATAAGTTACCAATACATTTAACTCTGTATGAATTGCAGAAGTCAATTCTGGGCACATAGAGAATGCTGCAAAGAGCACTTTTGGCTGAAATCAAAGACTGAAACAATACTAATTTCATGAACTTTAACCATACGTTGACTTAGGAATGGGGTCCCTGCCCATCAAAGTATTAGAAACCCAAAAGACTTGGAGGAATTAAAAAGAGATAAAGATAGACTAAGATGATGTATAACCATTGACTCTTTACCATAAAAATCCCACAACCAGCCTGGTGAGAATAGTAAAAGTGCTGTGCATTGCTGTAATACAATAGAGTCATGGAATTCTAAGTGTGAATACATTTGTATATAGCCCACTTTCTTGGTGACTTCTATAATGAACAGAAGGTTAGAGAGTATATAAACATTTTTCAAGGTGCCCATATCCTAAGCTAGATTCTTGAGAATTAAGATAAGCATTTTTTTCCAAGATGGAAGGAAAAAAAGCATCTCTTTAAGAGGGACTGGAAAATTAAGTAAATAACTGGACATTATAAAATGAGATTTAAACAGCCAAGAGGACCCTGGGCCCAGATCACAACAAGTTGGTCATACCGGTGAAAGCAACTCCATGGCCTCAATTTGTTTGACATAATTAAATTCCATGCACTAAATGTCAGAACTGTTCATAAAAGGACTATCACAATTTAACATGGGTGCATCTTGAAGGAAGATGTGTCTGAATCCTGGCAACTTTATCTGCAGATAAGCATAAGGTGGCATAAAGTATCTTTCGGGTTGTGTTTCAAACTGAAGTTAAAATGTAAACAACAAGCACAGCAACCCAGTAGAAGAAATTCTCAAAAAAATTAACTGACCTGAAATCCTTGGCAAGAGATAACTTCAGTTGGTCGTGGCATTCACTATTTTGTTTTTTTGCTGTTTTCTAAGTGCTTTGCAACACCTGACGATTCTAAAGTAATGTTTGACATCACTCAATTAATCCAAAAGCCAGCAAGAAAAAAAACAAATCCAAATAAGACAACCATTTTATTTGAGTTGAGCACTTTCCTCTTCACTAAAGAAAATTCATCAGAACAATATGCACACAACACCCAGCCATTTATATACCCTCCCCAATTAATCAATCAAGCTTCAGTTAAAGACCAATTAAAATAAAAAAACACACATTCATTTTCAAAACCAATTCAACACTAATACATTTGATTACTCTGATCGTATTCAGGCTAAAAATTCTCTATAAAAATAGCAATAAAATCATCTTAAAACTATGAAAATGTAAACACTAAATTCTACACAGTAATAAATTAGTTCAGTTAGCCTAAAATGTGGTCCATTTTTAAAACACTAGATATACTTATCATTTCATTGATGCCTGGATACTGAGAGGCATTTAATTACAATTGCCACCTCAGTTCCAGTACATCCAAATGAACATCCAATATAGCTCCCTGCTCATCTTTAAGTAATTGTTGAACTACCAAAAATTTAAATTGGTGGCCCTGATGTTCCTGTATGTGTCTATACAGGGCACTAGTGATTCTACAGTGCCTAATGTCCCCCAAATGCTCACCAATCCTGACTTTAAATTTCCTAGATGTTTTGCATATATAAAATATAGGACAGTTTTCACACCTGGCCATATAAATGACATTACAGCTATTGCAACTGTAGTGTCCTTGGATGTTAATAACCCTCCCATTAACTCTGAACTTTTCCTTGGTCTCACATATAAACGGACAATATACATAAGCATTACATTTATAATTCCCAATCTTTCTATTGGTTTTTCCATCCGTTTTCACACCCTCCAAGATGTTCTTTAGGGATCTGTCCTTCCTAAACATGAACCTAGGGCCCTTTCCAACCTTATGTATGATATTACCATCAAACTGTAAAATCTCCCAATTTGCTTTAATAACCTCAAGGATGGTATTTGCCACCCCATTATAGGTAATGATGAGGGTTGAACTAGGGTTAACTTCATTGTTTACCCTTCTACTAGATCTCAAAAATCCATTGCCTATAATAGGCCTGTATATACCTTGTTCATTCTTATTCACCACTTCAACCCTGACCTCATTTAAAAGGCCCTCTGGGTACCCCCTTTGCCTGAACATCTGTATGATAAATTCTATTTCCACTAGGAAATCATCTTGCAAACTAACCATTCTGGCAGCCCGCACTAACTGACCTTTAACAACTGACTTCTTTTGATGGTGCAGGTGCCAGCTACCATAATCTAAATAGGAATTAGAAAAAGTCATCTTCCTATGAATTCTGGTAATAAACCTCTGGTTTGACTGGTCAATTTCCAATTCCACATCTAAATAATTAATCTTTTCCTTGTTGTATTCATGTGTAAATTTAAAAAAATTGCACAGTTCCAATAATCCACACAAGGAACTCATTCAAACCTTCCTAAGTACCCTTCCAAACAAGGAAAAGATCATCCAGGAATCTAGTGCAATGTACTATATGGGACATAAATGAGGTTTTCATTAAATGTTCCTGTTCCCAATAGGACATAATTAGGCTGGCAAATATGGGGGCACAAGCTGCTCCCATTGCCACCCCCTTTATTTGTTTGTAATATTGCCCTGCAAAACATATGTAGTTGTTCTTTAATACAACCTCCATTAGTGCAACAAATTTGTTCACCTCATCCTGATGAAAGATATTAGTTTTATTAAGCTGCTTTTCCAACCAGCATAAACCTTCCTCATGAGGAATCACGGAAAAAAGATTGACGACATCAATAGTTGCCAAAATTAACTCAGGTTCTACATCAATCCCATTTAATTTATTCAAAAACTCTCAAGAGTCGATACTGATGTAGTTGAAAATGCCCAAACTTTTCTGCATATTTTGGTCTAAATATTTGCTAATAAAATAGGTCTTTGACCTTTTTCCATCCACAATGGGCCTAAATTTTGGGTTTCTTAGACCCTTGTTGATTTTTGGTATCCCAAAAATATTTGACACCCTGGGATGCTCATTTTTCATATAGTAATATTCATTTTCATTGATCTGGGCCTGGAACAACATGTCATCCAACAATAAATCTGTCTTCCTATCAGACACTTTGATTTCACTTAATGAGCTTTCCTCATATGTTTCATCCAACAATAATGAATTCATCCCATCTAAATAGTCAACCCTGTCCATTATGACCACTCCACTACCTTTGTCAGGTTTCATAAACCTGACCGTAGGGTCACTGACCAAATCCAAAAGCAACAGTTGCTCTTCATCAGTCATATTAGATCCAAAATTGCCCTGACCTCTTTCATTTTACCATAAATCATCCTTATGTCTTTCTCACAAATTTTCTCAAATCAATAGTTTTGTTTAAAGGAGGATTAAAGGTACTAGGCCTTTTACAACTGTCTCCAGGGTGATACACTAATTCATTCCCTTGATTAAACCAGACCTTTAGGTTCAGTTTTCTAGTGTAATGTTTCAAGTCAATAACAGACTCCAACATATTACCTACTCTACATGGTACAAAAGTAAAACATTTTGCCATTAAATCAGCATGTCTATTGTTGAATGATGACTGGGAATAATTATAAATTTTAAAATCACCCTTCTTATTAAGAATGACTGCAGGCTCTAATCTAGTTTCAATAGTTTGCTGTTCGTCCAAACATTGAACCAAAATTTCCAAGTCAGACCCCCCCCATTTGTGTCACACATGTTTAAATTACCTACTTGGTTGGCCATACAATCATTTAACCAACCATCAGTCTCTTCAAATACATTATACATAACTGATGGGTACTTTTCCATGTCCAGGTGATCATTACTTGCTAAACAAACATTATTCTCATTGTCACCATTATTCGGCCTAGACTGTGAACAAATATCAACATTGCAAGCATCATGATTACTTGAATTCATCACTTTCAACTCAACCTCACTAAAAGACTGAATTGATAAGTCTGCTAATGAAAGCATAGTTGATTTCCCTCCATTCCAAAACCGGACCATTCACCATACCCAACGTTGAAGTTCAAACAGCCCAAATCACCATTGCTATGATAAAACACTTTTAACATGCTATTGTCATTAGTGTCACTATACTCGACATCACATAATTGCCTTGCCCCCAGAGCAACTTCATCTCCACAGTCACAGTCATGAGATGATGTAAAATTATTCTCAGCAACACTTACTGGAATTCCAGATGCATAGTCACTTGCTGGTAGCTGGGGTGGCTCGTCTATGTATTCCTGGATCTGAAACTCTTCGGTCTCGTCCCCTGCCCTCCAAAATCCTGTCAGCCTTTACCAGAAAAAGAATAAGATGATGTTGAAGTGGCCACCTTGTCTTTAAGCACATCAGAACGCCTAACTGCATTGTCCACATTGACCTCCAATTGTGACTGCTGATGCCACTCCCTTTCATAACTCCTGGAATTTTGCGTCACTTCCTTTTCCTGGTTTGCTGCATTGCCAGAACGCTGTTTACCATTGTCATGGTGACCTAATGATAACAGATAAACAACATCCTTGTTCTATTCGTCCATATCTCTTTTTATTTTGTTTGTTTTTCGCGAATAAATTGTATTGCATATACTGTTAACCTGAAAATACAGGTTATTATATGCACCCTGATTCCACTTGAACTCACCGTTGTTTTTAATGGATTTATCCAGTTCATCTATGTCTTTTACCATATGCTCCAACTTAATCTGATAATATTTTACCATCAATTTCATTAAATCGATTCCAGCTCTGTCAAATAGAAGGTGCACCTCGTTCAGAAAGTCACTGACTCCATTTCTCCATGACTCAAACCGTGAGGTAGTTGTTGCATTTCAATATTCCTGGTTAAGTATGCATTCTCCAATTGTAGTTTTTTTAAAAGCTGTCAGATCCTTTTCAAAATGCTTAAGTCTCTCTTGCATGTTAGAAACCCCTCTATATTGCTACCCACAGAGAACCGGAACCTATTTTCTTTCTTTCTTTGTTTTTCTTCTTGCTGGCTTTTGGATTTATTGTTTTTTTTTCTTGTTTTTTGGCTTCTACATCACTCAATTACCAAAGCAATCCATGAGATGCAGAATGATCAATATACGGTATGAAAAATAAACACCAATGAAGAAGTCTACATTTTAATAAAGGCCAAAAGAAAAGTGATATCTGCAATGGGAGAAAAAGCCAAAAAATAATCATATGAATGGCAAAGTCTACAACACATATAAATATACAAAACATTGATTGGTAGTTAGCACAGAGGATTACATATATGTGAGCTGTCAATGAGCTGCTTCTTGCAGTCCAGGGTTTGATTCCCTCAGTCTTTATTTGCCTAATTATATGAATATGAGCAAGTCACTTAACCAGACAGTACTCCCAGTCTGAGTATAAAACGGTATATGTGGATCACTGGAGTACCTTGTTGAACAAATTCAAACAAACAAATAAATAAATGACACCAAGTGCAGTTCACATAAAACTATATGCAATACTATACTCCACTGAAAGATGATGACAAAATGTAATTAAACATTGTGTATTATTGTGGTCTTACTAACTCAAGATCAAGCCTAGGCAGGAGTGAGTAAATCCTACAATAACTCCTTCTATGCAATGCTCATCAAATAAATGTCATTGTTATACACTACATTGGAACACTGCAGTAGTGAATTGCACTGCAGATACAAAAAGGAGTACATTAGCACAGATAATGACATTCCTACATGAACACTGTGCTGTAGGATTTATGTAAATCATTGCAAAGGTGTATAATGTATGATTTTAAAAAGATGTATTAGAGAGATGAATGGTACATTCTAAAGGTACAATGAATACACAACTCAGTTGATACAAAGGTAATGAATGAATACAATATGCTGAAAGTCTTCTGCAGATGGACTAGTGCCAGCAAGTATAACACATGTTTTTTAGAAAAGTGGAGCACCCCACTCATGCAGTGATCCCTGCAAGGTCTATGATGATGATCATCACCATCATTATCATCCCCTTTTTCCCATTTTCTAAATGGGGTCAGGGTTTTGTGTCAACTTTTGCCATCTCTCTCTCAGTTCATTGTCACTCTACTACCTTCTTTGACAGTCATGCCTGACAGTCACAGGTCTTCACTTACACAATCAATTCATCTCTTTGCTGGATGCCTTTATCTCGGGTCTATTCATATAATCAAACATCAAAAATTTCAAACACCACATGTTCGAATTTGGAAGTTTGAAATATGACAACAACGAAACACCAGAACAGCGATTTTTTTTCCCAGGGAAAAAAATTTGCTGTTCCAAAAAACACACACACACAACACAACACAAGCGCACCAAACACCTAATAAACCTATACTACACCTTACATACACAACTACCTTACATACACAACTACCTTATCGCACACTTACCTTACCCGCACCCTAATCCTAAAGTCCGTCACTATTGCACACTTAACTTACCTGCATCCTAACTCTAATATCTATCACTTTCACACACTTACCTTACCCACACCCTAGCCCCAATGTCCGTCGCACTCTCACACTTACCTTAACCTGATCCAAAACATTCACTCCACAGCACAGAAAATGTTGAAACCGTGGAAACAGCCAACCGAATTCTTTCCCTAGGAACAAATTCAAATTTTTGCGGCTTCGACATTTCTATTTTTTTAACTTCCCCGTTCGATCTTCCAAGACTCAACATTTAGGATGGTCGATTAAATAACAGGAACCCCCTTATCTCTTCTTGCTTTCTTTCTGTCTGTCCAAAAACGTCTTTACCAAATTGTCTTCTGCTTTTCTGCACGAGTCAAACTATTATAATCTGTTCTCTTTGATCTCTGCAATTCATAGGTTCATAGGTTCATACTAGGCTATCTGCCCTAGGGCATTTATAAGCCTAGCCAGAATGTGTTTGGCTTTCGCCACCCATTTTAAATTTATTTTGCTATATGCCTTTTCGAGAGTTAGTATACTGTGCCTCTGTCTCTAACAGTGACACAGTGAAGTGATAATAAACCTACCTACGATCTCCCATCCACTCCATCAGATTCCTCTTGAGAGTCAATGAGGGACTCTGCCTAACCTGGACTGGGATTTTTATCATCCAGAGTGAAAGGGAATGGTTATGAATCTGTCCCTGTCCCCTTCATTTATTTCAGTATCAGTGTTCAGGTTCAGTCTCGTACCTCGAATTTTGGGGATTGATTTTGATTTTCTGAGCATGTCCATTAATTATGGTTGGACATGGCTTTGCCAGGTCAGGCACAGAGCTGAACTGGAACAGCATGCCACTGAGTAGAGCTGGAGTTTCTTTAACTTTGGCTGCATAATGGCATGTTTTTGAGCCCTTTGATCCTTGGGTGAGGTGGTTTTGGGGTCTTTTTTGGGCTGCAGGTCAGGTGTCTGGTAAGTACATAAGGAAAAGGGCATTGCTCAATTGGGCCTGATGATGGATGAGCAAAGAGGCCATGAATGCCCCTGGATGATAGATGAATCCTTCATGATTAGGTGGGCTATATAAAATGTTTTTTTTTCCACTTTTGGCCAATTGGTTTTCAAATAAGAGATTGTTATCAACTTGGGTCTGGGTCGGTCTTACTTCTTCTCTTCTGTACTTAATGGATTACCACCCTTAATAATAATTTGGGGCACTTTTATTTTTGCCAAAGGGCCGAGGCTTTACTTTTTTGGACATTTTTTGGCTTGGCTTTTTGGCCATGGCTCTGTTTCCTATGAGGGAGTTTGATGACCTTTTGGTGGATGCTGTGGAGAGCTGATTATGGCAGTCAGTCACGATTTGTCATCTGCCTCAGACTTGGTCAGCCACAGTCCTTCCGTGTTGGTCTTACCTAACCCGGAAATATACAAGAGAGGTCTGAGAGGTCCCAGGACTGAGACACCATGACACCACACTGTGTTTTGGTTCACAACTGGCTCCAAAACAATTTAACCATGTGGGTTCTGTCTGAGAGCCAATTTGCAATCTAGTGACATAGGGTTTATATTTTATTTGCTTTGATGGATCTATCTATCTATAATCAGTGAGGGGTGTATAGGTGTAAGGTGCTTGTGTGTGGTAGGACCACTAGGCTTGACTGTTTCACTTTTCCTGCCTTGGTTCCTGTTTCAAATCAAACCAACCACATTGGCAGGTTATAAGGTCCTAACAAAGCGTTAAACTGGGTAGGATCCAGTGTTTGTAGGTCCCTATGATCCTTTATTTATTCCATGAGTGATGATTCTCATTGCTCTTCAGACCACTTATGCTCAAGGGCTTATGGGTTTCCGAGTTTCCAGGATCCGGAGAGACTCCACCTTTACTGAGCGTAGGATGGGGGGCTACTGACTGTCTGTCTGCTGAGACTGAACAGTAGTTTTTAACTTGGACTAGCTTTGGTGTTTTTTTTGGTTAGGGCTAGCTCTGAGAGTATGTGTAGGACAGTTGGGGACACTGTTGGGTCCCAGAGTGCTTGCTTGGTTTGCTTTGAGAGATGGCCATTAGCTCTACTTTGGCTTCTGCTCTGATGTCCTCATTTCTTCATCTGTCCGAAGGTGTGCATCCTACCACCCATCTCGGGCACTTCATTTCCATCACTTCTAGCTTCCTCGACTGCTCTGCCTTCATTGCCCAGGTTTCTGTACCATTTAGTAGTACTGGATGCACTACTGTTTTGTACACCTTACGTTTCAGCTTCTTTGACATTCTTCTGTCATACACTACCCAGATACTTTGTATCAGTTGGCTGCAACCCTTCTGATTCTAGATTTGATCTCCTCATTCAGTGTCCCTTCTCCACAACCATCCCTCCCAAATACTTGAAGCTTTTTACCTTTTCCACTATTATCCCTTCTATCTCAGTTCTCAGCTTCTTCTGATTTTCACCATTAGCTGCCATTACAACAGACTTATCTGTACTCAATTTTGCTGAAGCTTTTGCTCAGCATTTTCCTGTAATGCCACATCATCTGTCTACAGCAATTTTCTTGATCTGCCCCTTCACTGTTTGCTTATGTAGTCCATCACCAGTATGAACAGCGGTGGGCTCAAAGCTGAACCTTGATGCTCACCCACTCCCACTGGGAATCCCTCTGTGAGACCAAGCACTTCTCATACTTGAGTCATTGGGTCCTAATGCATAGCCAGCACTAATTCTAACAATGTTTCTGGGACCTTAAACCACCACAGAACTGCCCAAATCAGTTCCTAGGAACTTGGCATATGCTTTCTCAAAGTCTAGGAATGCCTAGTTGGACTTTTTCCTCATCTCCAGCTTCTTTTCAACCATCTGTTTCACTGTAAACATTGGGTCGGTTGTGCTGCATCCTGATATGAAAACGAACTTCCCATCTCCCATCTCACTGTATACTACTCTGCATATTCATTCATCAATCACTCTCTCCAAAACTTTCATGCAGTGTACCAGGAGTTTGATACCTCTGCAATGGCCACAGTTGTGGATGCTCCCTTTGTTCTTGCATACTAGCATTAGTATGCTTATTCTTCAGTCATCTGGGATATGTCTTTCTCTCCACACTGCTATGAGTACCCTCAGGAATCATGTCTCCTCCATCTCACCCACCATCTTGACCATATCTGCTGTGACCTCATATGAGCTACTTCATTTCCTTAATGCTGTTCTTACTTCTTCTAGGGTGAGTTCCTCCTCTTCATTCACCATAGTCTTTATCTAGGACAGTACAGCTTCTGTATTTTTTTCTTCGGTCAAAAGTTGCTGGAAGTATTCCTTCCACTTACCTTTAATTTCCAATGGGCTGGTAAGCAGGTTGCTGCTGGAATCCTTTATAAAGGGTGTCTAACTATCTTTTTAACTTTCTATTTTTGCCTTGCAAGCTGGTAGAGTTTCTTTATGTAATTAGCAAGTCACTTTCCAGAAGCTGGTAGACTGTCACTGATGTTTTGTTCTTTGCTATTGCAACTCCTCACTTAGCCTCTATGTTAGCCAACCAGTATTCATTTTTAGCCCAGTCCATTTTTTTCTGTCTCCTACTTTTTCTGCACTCCATCTTTCTTTTGATGACTTCCTCCACTTCTGCACTCCACCACCAGATTTTCTTATGTAGCTCATTTCCATACCTGTCACAGCCACATACCTGTTCTGTAGTCCTCACACATGCTGTTTTGAGGTGCTGCCATTATTCTTCTTCACCTCCACCTATATTCTCTTCTTCCTGTGGTGATAGAACCCTGAGTAATTCCTTAAACTCTTGTGCTTTCTCTCCAGTCAACTTCCAGGTCTTCAGCTTAGTCTCTGTTGACGTAGAGCCTTCACTGACCACTGCTTGCAGCTGATTGTGGCAATCAGTGGTTTATGCTGTGGGCCAACTGTTTAATTGGGAATGACTTTGCAATCATTGAGTTTATCCCAATACCCTGTTAAAGTAATAAATAAATAACATTAAGAATTTACCTTATTTGCCTTTAATTAGGAATAACACTTCAGGATGTGCAAACAGAAATGTAATTAACAGAGCTAAGAGACTATCTTCATAAGATATGTAAACCAGTCTCAATGAACAAAGGAAACTGCGTCTTTTACACATTTGCTTATCAATTCAACCATGCAAGATGCTGATGTAATAATATTTTTAATGAATTAATGGCTTTAGTAATGTTCTCAGTCCTCGTGATTCTCGCTTTGGACTTCATGTGAGCACCTTCTTTTACATGACCCACCTACTCTAAGGATCTTGTTTTCTGACCTTGAATATTTCAAACTTTCCTTAGCAACAACACACTCCTAGCCTGGAGGAGTCAGGCTAACAAATTCCTTTTACACTAGTTAACATGCCTCTACTCCTTCAACATTTACTTTTCCTTGTTACATATTAAAATAATGCAGTTGAAACACAGCAGTAACTTCAGCTTATGAAACTGTATTTTTCTACAGTCCTGCATACAAATTATATTTGCTTTTTGACAATCATATTATAGAATTATTAATGAAACTGAAATTAATATACATTTTTAATAAACTGATCTTGTCCCATAACAGTTTCCACCCTTTGACACTATTATTGTCATACAATGTATGTACTTACTTATATATATTTTTTCTTAGATTAATAAAATAAGCTTTAGCATCATACTATTTTTCTTCTACTACAATAGAATTTTCATTATCATGTATATGCAGTGGCATTTCACGTGCAGGCAAGGTTAAACATCTTATAATTACAGCCTTCAAAATAGAAAATATTAAAATGATCAAAAATATAATAACAAGTACAATTACAACATTCTGGACTATACTAGTTCTCAGGTTACCAAAAACACTGCCCAACCATCCAAAAAGTGTCCATTGTTTTGATGTGCTGTCCAAATCCTTGCCCTTGGCTCCATAAAATTTGCCATTTTTTCCTGTTCATCATGATACTCACTAGTATATGAACAGCAATAACTCCCTTTGAGGGCACATGACCCCCCGTTTTGCAGTAAGCATTATATCAAGTGCCAATCAATTTTGTAACACCACAGTTCACATCTCAGTCATTTCTCGATTTGCCATCCTGATGTGATGCAAAGTTTCGTTTACTACCTCCTGAAGAATTTGAGCAAGCATGGTGATTTCAAGCATTGTCCTTTGCACTCCATACCCAGGATTAAAGACTGAAAGTACTTGCTTTGCCCACTGGATTGCTCACTTATTTCTCAGTCTACCTACTGAAGGGTTTTTGAAATGCTTAATAGCAGGAGTAATGTAGCCCACAAAGCAACATCCAGACCAGTTTGTAGGCAACAGGGGTAGGTATGATCACTGCCTATGTAGTACCAGTTCTTTATCATACCCATGCCATGCCCCCAGTCATAGCTTTTTAAGTGGAAAGAGTCTAACATGCTTTCATGCCTGGTATCATTACATTTGTTGGTTCCTACTGGTACAGTCACATTTCTGACATAACATGTGTCCCCATGATGTGTGGTTGCAAGTTGACGAGACACAACCTTTGAGAAATCAGTCACATTGCTCCAAGTTAGAGTGTCACTATGATCTTTTTCAAATTACGCCTGTAATGCAGGGATGGGAATCATAGGAATCCCTACCTTAGAATGATAAGGTATATGCAAACATATGCAACAGTTTGTTACATTCAAGTTTATGGCATATTGCCGAAGAACCAGCAAGAAACTGTTTTCTCTCAACCAGTTTATAAGAGGAAACAGCAGCAAAAACATAGCAAGGATACTTGTTGTCACTGGAATCTTCATAGACTGCTACTGAATTGGACTTCATTGATTCACCTGTCATACCTTGAGCTCCCTCTGTTGGCTGCATTGATTCATCTGGGGTCCCCACATAACAGGTTTTCTTGCAGTGAGATGACTGGATCCATGTTAGTAGTCCTGTACAGCGAACAGCAGTCAAGTTTGCTAACAGCACCTGGAAAGGTTCTTTCCACCTTGGACTTAAACAGTTTTTCCTCTGGAAAGTTTTGATGTAAACCCAATCATCCAGCTGCATTTGATGACAGGGCTGGTCAGGGGGATGGGAAAGTGCCGCTTTTACTGTTTGATGATATTGCTGTAAAATATGAACAAGTTTATGACAGTATGAAATCATAGCATCATCTGACAAAGTTAAATCTGCATTTTCCACTGGAGGGGTAGTTGGAAGGGCCATGGGTCTCCCCATTAATATTTCATACAGACTGAATTTCCTGGTGGCATTTGGTGCCGTCATGTTAATTAATGCTAAGGGGGGGGGGGGGGCTTTGGACCACTTCAAATGAGTTTTAGCACAAATCTTTGAAATTTTATTTTTAAGTGCCCTATTTACCCTTTCCACTAATCCAGATGACTGTGAATGGTTGGAACAGTAAAGACTCAATTTAGTATTAAAAATTTTGCATAGCTCTTTCATTAATGAATTATTAAAATGTGTTCCCTGGTCACTATTGATAGTACGCAGTATGCCAAAACAAGGTATGTATTTATACATGAGTGTCTTGACAACTGTGACTGTGTCAGCTTTATGACCTGGGTAAGCTTCCAACCATGCCAGAAACATACACACTGCCACCAAAATAAATTGTAAGTTATTAATCTTAGACATCTGGATGAAGTCCAGCTGCATGTTAACAAAAGGTCCCCAGGGTGGTGGTAAACATGCAGTCTTAATGTTTGCATTTTTACTAACATTATACTCTTGACATATAGCACAACTGTTGACATACTGAAGTATCAAAGAGGAGACATGAGGGGCATACCAATTTCATGTAATCTAGTTAAATAAAGCTGTCTTACCTGCATAAGCTGGTAGGTGATATGCCCTTACCAGGTAAGGTAATAAAGATGCAGGTGCCACCAGTCAGGCATCTGGATATCACCATAATCCATTGGCAGATTTAATACATCCATCCTTAAGCCATTTCTGAACTTTTCCCTGTGATGCTTCAGCTTGAAAGCAGCTTGGTCTGCCAAATTATTTCCCTTTCTTACAATATCTATACCTTTCTTATGTGCACAACATTTGATTGCAGGCAGCCTCTTAGGTAGCAAAAATGCATCTAACAATGATTTTGCATACCCTGAATTTTTTATTTGATTTCCCAGAGAGGTCAAAAACCCTCTCTCTTTCCAAAGTTGCCCAAAATCATGTACCACCCAAAAAGCATAACGGCTGTCTGTGAAAATATTGGCTAGCTCACAGGCTTTTTGCAGAGCCACTAATTCAGCTATTTGAGCAGAGTGAACACCCTCTAATCTTTGTTGCAACAATATTGTATCTTCAGGGCAAACGGATATTCCTGCAATCAGTTGTCCCGTTTGATTCCTTCCACAGGAACCATCTATGAACAGATTAATTTTAGCATTGGGTATAGGAGTGTCCTTTAAGTCTTTCCTAGGCGAAAGCAGATAATTAGTCTCTCACACACACACACACACACACACACACACACACACACACACACACACACACACACACACAAAATCATGCTCTTCACCATTCTCAGCAGTAGGCAACAGAGATGCAGGATTTAGAACGTGACAGCGGATCAGAGAAATAGATAGATCAGAAAGAAGTGCAAGTTTATATTTAGTTAGACGTGCAGCCGAGAGTGGTTACGTTTTCATTTTAAGTTTAATTTAATGAGGGATGGCTACTGTAAGCTCATGCCCGAGCACCAGCCATTGTGCAAGATTAAGTAGAATGGCAGCAGCAACAGCAACTGCCCTTAAACAGGGTGGAAATCCTTTTGCAAGAGGATCAAGTACTGTGCTATAAAAAGCTAATAAACAATAGCTGTCCCCATGTTTCTGTGCAAGCACTCCCTGAGCAAATCCATTTCTTTCATGACAGAATAACATAAAAGGTTTATCATAGTCTGGTGACCCTAAAGCTTGGGGAAGTAGCTAAAGCTTGTTTTAAATTCTGAAATGAATTTTCCTCTTCACAATTCTAAGGGAGAAGCTTGAGTGTAACCTGCTTTAAAAGATTTCATCAGCACAAACAACACAAAAAACTAATAAAACACAACAAAGGCAGTGGTAATCTCCAAAAATGTATATATACATTTTTGGAGATTACCACTGCCTTTGTTGTTTTTTATTTGCTTTAAAAGATTTGTCAGTGGTTTAGCAATTTTTGCATAGCTAGGAATCCACTGGCTGCAGTATCCTGTCATACCTATGGAAGATCTAAGCTGTTACTGAGTAGTCAGATGTGGGGCCTTAGATATTGCATCAATACAAGATGGTAACACCTGCCTGCTACCCTAAGATATTAAATGGCCAAGATAATGTGCCTGAGGTGACCACAGCTGTAGTTTTCCTTTAGATACCTTGTGTACCTTTTCTGCAAGGATAGTCCAAGGATGCAGGATGTCCTGCTAACATTCCTGAAAGGAATTTGATGCTATTAGTAAATCATCTACTCATTGCACTAACACAGACCCACCCAGGAATGTCACATTTTCCAAAACTTTTTTTCAGAATTTGAGAAAATAATGAAGGAGATTCAGTGTATCCTTGTGGTAACTATATCCAGGTATATTGCTGTCCCTGATAAGTAAAATCAAACAGAAACTGACTCTCAGGCTGAATAGGTATAGAAAAGAATGCTGAACATAAATTTATTACAGAAAAGTAACTAGCTGTAGGTGGTATGCAACTCAGTAGTGTTGCTGGATTTTAAACAACAGGAAAGGTAGGAATTACTGTATTATTTACAGCCCTTAAATCTTATACAAATCTATAGGTATCCTTTCCTGGTTTGTTCACAGGGAAAATAGTATTATAAGGGCTTTTAGCTGATATTATTATTCCTTGCTGTATCAGAAACGGAACTACAGGTTTGATTCCATGTTTTGCTTCTGGCTTTAGTGGATGTTGTGGAACTCAAGGGAGAGGTTTTGATGTGTTTAGTTTTATTTTTACTGGTTTTGCTGACTTCAGTATACCTACTTCATTTGCGTGTTTAGCCCACAAGTTGGCAGTTACCTGCTGTAGTAACTTTTCATCTACCTGTATGCTTCCAACCGGCTGTTCCTCAGCTTCTGCTAAAACTGCCAATACTTCCCCCTATGATTCTGTTGGTACACCCCTTCTGGGGTACAGTAAATAGTACAACCCAGCTTGCATAACAAATCTCTCCCTAGCAGATTTACTGGTGCAGTAGTGCTCAGAAGGAAAGAATGCTTTTCTTCAATTGGGCCTAAAAAATGGGGATAGGCTCTGAGACAGGATACATGTTGCATCTGTCACTCCAACTACCTTTACTTTATGTTTTGATACTGGTATTTGACTATCTGAAGTAATTTTTAACACAGACCTTATTGGCTCCAGTGTCCACCAGAAATGGGATTTTTTCGAATTTATTTCCACCTTAATGGAAGGTCCTTTTTGATCTATTGGCAGTAGAGGATTAAGATTTATTTTTGTTTTATTTTCCTGACCTAGTTAGTATGGTGCTTCCTGACTTCTTCCAATGTGAGGAGGTGATGGAGGAAAAACTGCATTATCATAATTTGGTTGCCATTCAGTCCAAGTACCTTGGACTCCCTGCATTTGCTTGTGCTGGCATTCTCCTCTCCAATGTCCTGCTTCTCCAGAATTGAAGCAAGATGTGCTAGATGAAGCAGGAGAGGCACTGCCAGCTTGTTCTTGCCAACCAGCTGCACTTTGTTCCCTGTGGCCAGCACTTTTACTAAATCCTCTAGCAACTCTTCTACCTCTTCCCCTGCATCTGCCTCGACCCCTTGGGTTTTCCAGCTGCCTGATTTGTAAATCTAACATCTTATCCTCAGTATCCTTTCGCCATTTTTTATGATACTCTGTACAGTGATTTGCAGCACTTAATAAAGACTTCAAGTCATTTCCCTGCCAGTCTATGAGCACTTGGTTTATTTGATTTTGTACAGGGGCTTGCAGACTCTGCACAAAAGCTGCTGCAATAGCTTAGCTTGCTCTTCTGGGTCTGGTGTTCCTGAATGTCTAGCAAATACTTGTTTTAAGGTGACAAGTAGTCTGCAGGGGCTTCCCCTTTGTTTTATTTACATGCCTGTATTTTAGACCAGTCAGTCCTGACTTGACACACGTCCATAATTTTGTTTAATAATGCTGTCTATCAATTAATGCATTCCCTGTGAGAGCAAAATCTGTTATCTCAGCCTTTTCCAGTAACTGCTTCTTTATTTCATCTGAAGTAACTACCCTAAGCAGTTGAATTAAATCTATCAAAGTAGGATTGTAACATTTTATTATAGTTTTCAATTCCTCCTTAAACTTTAATGGATCTTCCCTAATATTTGGAAAACTTTTAGACATAGTATGCAAATCAGCATGGATCCAAGGACAATGAACAAGCTCTCTATTATTAGCCCCCAGAATTTCCCTGAGAGGTGCCAAAAGATCCCTCCCAGAGGCTACAGTCTCTGGTTGTACCCTGTCATGTGAGCGTGTGTTATGAGCTACAGGAGTATTAAATACTAATGCCCCTGTTGGAGAAGCAGAAACTAGTTGAGAATGATATGAAGAAGAACACCCCTCGATTGCAGATGCCTGTTCAGAAGATGAAGATTGAACAGAGTAACTAGTCTGAGATGTAACAATATCATGCTGACTGGGTGTCCAATGGACATATGACTGAAAGGTAGGGGTCTGAGAAACAGCAGAATCTTGTTCAGAAGGTACCCACACCAGTGTATATGAGGGGTGGAGGTGCAGTAGCTGCTGGAGGATTATCATCCTCCTCAGAGATTTCTGCTTTTTGGCCTTCCTCAGTTTGTTTCACACCTGCTAAGATGGGGTAAAGGGATCCCTTTTTACTGGTCTGTACTGCCTTCTTAACCTCTTTTACCTGTTGCAACAATTTTTTATTACCATCCTGCAACCCTCTTAATGCTGACTCCTTTTCCTTTTTAAGAGCTTCAGTGTACCTCTCTCTTGCTGAGACCATGTGTTTGTCACCATCATTTGCCAGAGAGAAGTCTAGCATGCCCTCTCCTTCTTTATTCCTATTACTCACCCATGTGGGCCTAAGCAGTCCTCATATCCTGTTCTGTCTGTCGCAGTTATCAATGCCAATTCTTGCTGCCCTGCTTTATTTACAACTGCTGTCTGAATGCACTCTTCTCATCACTATCACATCCTTGCTATGGGGCATAGGCTGATTTATTTATTTATTTATTTATTTTACATTTGTTGACCGGGAGAGTCCAACTGGATTACAGGTCCATTTTCAGTGGAGGCCCGGGGAGAAAAGCTCTAAGAGAACAATTGTTTTACAAAACATAGTTTTAAGGACTGACTTTTGGCATACAATTTCCATAGAAGAGACTCTGGCATACATATTAACTAACAGATAGGATACATTTGTTCTCTACTATATAATATTAAATTATAGAAGATATTCCTAAGTTTAGGATGTGATGTTATGAATAATGCCCTATTCTTACACTGGACTCTGATTGCCATGAGTCTGTCACTAATTCTGATAATATTCCTCACTATCTTCTGAAACCTCTCCCTCACCATACTTCTCATACCATTTCTAATCTGTCCTCTGAATTTCAAGCCAAGTGGCTTTGCTGTACTGCCCTTTCATCTTGTCTCCTGGATACATAGGATCTCCAGCCTCTTCCATACCATTATGTCATCCACTTGTAATTGTTAGGTCATGTTTGACAAGCTGGTTTTACATTAAGCTTTCATTCAATGGAGCTGTCTCAGGTAACCCAAGCTGCATAGCTGGACATTGGCTGACCAGTAACATACTAACCCAGGACTGCAGGGCTTTAGGGTGGGCATGGTCAATATGTGCACATACACCCTCCCAATGTTATTGTGTGCCCCTGGAGTAGGTCTGCAACCCATTTATCACTGGCAAATATCCATGCCAATTTTTGGCAACATTAATCAGCATGACCAAATTACCTAGAGCCAATTTTTACACCGTTGAGTAGCTAGTCCTGACACAGCATTCAGTCTGTGATCCAAGTGCTCCTATCTTGAGGCTATTGTCCACCATAGTTGATGCCCAAAGCAATTGATCTGTACAACTCTTCCCTATAAGGTATCATCTGGAGTCTGTGCTGCTTCCTGAGCTCCATTCTTGGGTGAGTTTGAGGTTGAAACTGTCAACATGTTTTTGGAAAGTGAGAGAAACCCCACAGAGACACAAGAAGAACATGCAAACTCCATATAGGCATTGGTCAGAGGTCAGGATAGAACCTTTGCATTGTATATAGGAGGCAAAGATCTAAACCACTTCACCAACTGGTCTCTTTAAATGTGTATGACTCATAGAGGATTGTTGTTATCTTACAAATGTAATGTTTTGATATTTGTTCAGCTAGGTCACATAAGACTCTCCATTCAGTTAAGCAATCTGGTAGCTTTTTCACGTGCTGACAATCAAAAAGTGAAAATAGAGTTACTGTCCAGTGGAGGGAGAACAACTTGACAATATTTAAGATTTTGGCTTGCCTTTTGCTTGGGTGGATCATGCTAAGTCGTACAACCCCTGCAGTCATACAAACTGATGTTTCTGCCACTTAAATGGCCACTACTAACTGCACTATAGTTTACTGTGTATGCATTATTATACCATGCAAACAACTTGCCTCCAAAAGACAGTAGGTACTCCCTTTAGTATAGTATTGCACTGTCCCTCCAAAAACTGTGACTTAATGGGAAAGTCTTGCCTATTAAAGTCACTTTACATATATTAAAATTAGGTGTAATTTCTCAGAAACAAACTTACTGTAGAATCAAGGTGTTCTATAAATTATATAAAAATTACTAACATTTCAAATTAAACAGGCTGAGAGCTCTGCTCTTCAACAAGCCATTGCATGTTCTTGCCAAGTCTCACACCTCTTTCAGACTTATTGGCACAGACCTAAGATACTTAAGAATTAAAGTAACCTATTGGTTGTTACATTTG